>NW_028277230.1:0-281633 GCF_059751315.1 Micrasema longulum
TAATGTCAATAATGTTTGAATTACCTTTTGTACGACAGGAGACTATTTAATAAATTCAAATCACAATTTTGTGGAAAATTCGTACATGTCGTTTGCAATCTACATAATAAGTGTTATGATCAAATATTCACAAAATTCTTTTATTTAAATAAATATTCAACAACTTTTTAAATCAAATGAATTATGAGGTTGTATAATGGTGTAAAATAGGATATTGATATTGATGTATGTATTTAGTGATGGTCCACACAAATATAAAAAATCCTTGACTAAAAAATAACATCATACATAAAATTTGCATTAATTTTATATTATTAAATACTCCTTTAAATTAAATTTAAAATAATTATTTGTTTCTTCTTACTTTCATTTTTTTATTTGTTAATATTATGAAAATAATTATTGTTATCCTATTACAAAATGATTTGCAACATTATTATATTATATTGAACCTCCCTGTCTTTTAAGGTAATTTTTTTCTGAACATTATGGCTAAGATCCGTTGGAAAATAGTAAAAGTGTTTCTTTAAAAACTTTCCGTTTTGAATTAAATGCATAACATCGCTGCTGTTTTCATTACTATCCATATACGTATATCGTATATGTGTATGTCATCACTGTCATACGTATTATTATATAACTTTTGATTCCGTTTTCGACATGTATTATAAATTTTTATTATTCTTATTTTTCTATTATTATTTTGTATATTTTGTACATTGTTTTGATTATTTTGCGTATTTTTTTTTTTTTTTTAAAAAAAGAAATATTTGCGTTCTTATGATTTACCCAAATATTTAATTTTGAGGGCCATTTTCAACGAGTTGTAAATAACTCACTATTAGAAAATGGGAATTAAGTTGGGGTAGAGTAGGATTCGAACCACGGACCTTTGGTCCGTGAGTCCGAGACACTAGCCACAGGACCACAACCCGATCTTGTTTTGATTACCTGTATATTATTTTAATATGTAAATAAATATTTTTGATTAATATATCAAGGAGTCCCGACTTAACACGGAATTTTCTAACAAGTCGGGACATAAAAAATATATAATTGTGTCTATGTAAAATTGTGTATTTTGCGCATTAAATAAATAAATAAATGAATTAAAATTTCTGCACAAACAACATCTCAGATTACAGTCGCCAGTTGCGAGTCCTTGATAACACGTGCTAATGACTAACGAATTTTACCAACGTATTTTTCTCATATCTCTCCCTTTAACTTGCTAATAACAATTGTTTACACAATATTGAATGTTTTTTATAGCCTGACTTAATATTATCCTTCAGGAGCCAGCGCCCACACACTCTTTGGGGTCGTTCATGTGAGTAACACCGTGTGAACGCCCAAGTTTGTCCTACAAAATTGGCAATTTCAAACTCCGTAAACTTATGGAGAAATTTATATTTAAAAGTTTAAATTTTATAACTGTGTTTTATAAAATATTTCCTCAAGTGCCGTGATGTGTATATACGCACGCATTGTCCACAGTGCAGTGTATTGGGTCAATGATCAATGAGTAATAATCGTTTCACGCTAAGCATAAAAGCGTAACAACTTTAGGTACAGGTGTTCTGCAATTCACCCAGTTTCCGGCAATCGTTAACTCAAACTACGAACTCTTTTGAGTTACCTGGTGATCTACTGCAGCAAACCGTGCTTGCTAAGACCCTCGGTTGATATTTGCAGGTCCTGTTCAGTTCAACTCCTGGGTGCGTTTTTACCCGCTTCTTCCATGATGCCCGCCATGTATATATATTTATACATAAATGAATATTGTAAATTAAATTTTGGCCAATTAAACCTTTTAAATTTTTGTTTCGTCAATAGTCGTGTTCACATACAGGTATAACTAGTGAATAATGTTTAGTGTTATTATTCTTAATTTTATGAAGTGAATAGATATTGTGATATCGTTTACTATTTGTGAACGAAAACTAAATAAATAAAATAAAATAAAATTCGATAAATGACATTTAAGGAACGAAAAACATAAATTCATTTACAAATAAAATTATATTTTCTCTCGTGTATTATTCTTTCTTAAAAATAAACATTTTCTCTCAGTCTTATCTTAAAGCCTCTTGCGTGATTTTTTTTCTATACATATTATGAAAATGGGATTTCCGAGGGATAAAGGTTTATCAGAGGTCAAAAAAGGTTTGGTTTTTACTATTTGTATTACAGAAGTTAAATAAAAAGGACATTACAAAAGACCGGGTTGTTTATTATAAAACATTCATAGTTTGACGTTAGAAAACTATTGATTTTATAATTGAAATTTACTTTCAGCTGCCATTATTATTGTTGATAAATCATATGGCCGCAATTCTATAATAAAATAAGCAAGTAGCGCTCTACAAAGACAATTCTCATGAGTATTCAATTTAAGTTTGATTTATTCAACTTTAAGTAAAAAAAATATTAAATTTATTCAAATAATAAAAAAAAACTAAAGCAAATCGGAACAATGTCTCAGATGGGAATGTAGGGGGATATTGCAGCATCACTCTTACAATTAATTTTTGTACATTTATTAGGGGGTTCATGATAAACGCAGTGCAACCTCCCCAGCTAATTATACCATAGGTTGCCACTGACCAGAAAAGAGCAAAATACACAGTTCTGAGAATGTCAATGTCCAAGATCTGTATATCATTAGTATGTTTTATTTAATTGAAAACAAATCTCAAGTTGCGTAGCTTGGGTGACCATAGTTTTTAAGATCAATTGTATTTCCATCCATAAACATATTTTTCACATTTTTATAGTATTTGAAGTATTTTTCCATGTTATGTTATGTTAAAAACATATCTAATCCAGCTATAAAACAAAAAAAAATTCTTGCTGGCTCAATGAATTATTTTGTTTGCCGCGTGTGGCGTTGAAGGCCCGCGTGATTCGAATTCCGTCCACGTGTGGCGCCTCTGACGCGTGATTCGGATTCTCCCGCGGCTCAATTAGTTACGTAGCTGGCCTTGCGCGGTGCTAGTATCCAAGTATGGTTAAGTTGGTTACCATTTTAAAGCAGATCCTTGTATTCCAACTGTGAAACAAACCGATCCTTTTGCAATGAATGCAGGGTCGCCAACTGCAAAGGGCGTCAAAAAAGATCACAGGCAATGGAAATGGTAAATAAAAAAACTCCCCCGTTTGGAGAGTCAACCACAATCCATAGGCGAGAGCACATGCTTCTCTGATAGCGGTTTTCCCGGGCCGGGCCCAATGGTTTGTTCTGCATAATAGCCGACTACAGAAAGGTATCGCGGATAGAGGCAGTTTTCAGAAAATCGATTGCATTTGTGTTCGCGACAAAGGTCGCCTAGTTAAAAAAACTATTCCCGCTGGCCTATATAGACAATTCGTAGTTCACCAGCGTTACATTACGCTTCAAACAAGCACTGACTTGTGTACAATACACCCGCAAGTGATGTGACAGTTCGCTTAGGCGATCTCTGCCACATATTTATCGTCGTATCGCCGAGCGTAGCCTTTGTAACCTGCGCGCTTTCATCTGGACCCCACGGCCGGTGAATGGGCCTTTAGCATTATGCCTCGAAGTCGACTGCAACGGCTTCCTTCTTCGGAGTTCTTTCTGCTTTCTTGACACTGACTTGTAAGAGTGAGTGTATTTTTCTCTCCGCTCGATGATTTGTTATCGCGCGGCGCCCACAGGACGTTACTGCGTCCCACTTGGACCAGGTCCCTTGGAAGAGTTCTTCAAGCCATAGCATCGTACCTGTTCAGGTCCTCAACCTAACCAAACCCAGCGCTCTATGCAAATACTTTCCATTTATCTCAAGGGGGGCAATTACAAACAGAAGATACGTTGGTCATGCCTTAACCGTGATGGTATAGTTAAAGATAAATTCTCCCGGCGATCACGAAGATACATCTCCGACCCATTATCTTCAAGTTTTGAGATAGGTACATCGATGTGAACTGAGGGCTTAAGTATTCCACGGTACATATATAAACGCATACAAAGTGACAAAAATTTTGCTCCATCGAGAAATTTTCGCCTTAAATTCGATTAATATAAATTTTCGAGCGTTCTTAAGTGCCTCTTTTTTTCTTAAAAACCTATTTGGAACACAAAAGAGAAATAAGTCAATTTGAAATTATCATTTAGCGAATATTACCATGGTTCCAACACAACCGCAAGATAGTGCTGAATCAACATACAGCACTATCTAGCGATGAAGTTTTAAAACTTGGGATAGTTATACCCTTGTTATACCGCATTTGTATGACCGCGTGACCTTTGAGTTTTCTAAAATAATGTTGTCACTATGAAAAATGAATATAATTTATCTACATGAATACAGGTCGACATGTCTACTGTCTTAAGGACTACCAAATGTTATGTAAACATCTTGTTCAAGCCAGCATATTTTTCTACAATATTGATTTATTTGAATTTTTAATCGTTTTGAAGCGGCTGCTTTTTATCACAGAAGTATATTAAAAATAAGAGGAAACAAACATTAATTTCAATTTAGCACTGGATGCAAACCAAAGTTTCAGCGCCACCTATTGGTTGAATTTTATCACATGACATCTGAGAATGCGTAATGAAAAGACATATCGACGCATTGGTAGTTTGCAAAATTTTGCCATACCGAAGAAGATATAGATAGTAGAAAAGTTAACAATACTGTCTTGATATGTACCGATTACAATTGCGTTTATAATTGTAGCCCATGAAGACTTTAAAACCTCAAATCATATGATACCATCAAATTTAATGATGGTTTGCTACCGCTCGAGAAATCAGGGTATTCTATAAGAATGTCAAATGATTACTATGGTCGACCTGATATTACTTTATTTTACAAGATCTGATGCCATTCTAACATAAATTATTTATTTACGTTATCTCGATTGTATGTTTTCGGAATTGAATACTACTTTTATGTTCATAGGGAAGTATTAGACGTTATAATACAATAAGTTACCGAGTGTTGTGTTTTTTATTGAATTGGTAGTTAAGCTCTTACCTGCCCATTAGTATCAGCCTCTGAATGTCACCGTACCCTGGGATATCTCAGTGCCAGAGCAAACTGGAGACTCCTTTAGAACAAATATACATGGCCATTGGTCATACTCCCCGGTATGTACTGGAGCATCTTGTAAATCAACTCTTTATGTTTATTGTAATAGACTACATTTTATTTTTACAACACTTCATTGTATTATTACAACACGTTGGATGTTTTTTACAGTTACTTATTTGAATATAAAATTAATTTCAAATCTTTCTGAAAAAAAAATAACAAACTTGTTAATTTGTTATTTTTGGACGTCATGCGATATTTGTGGTTTCCAAAGGACTTGGGTTAGTGTCCACATATTGAGTCCTTTGATATGCTAAAACCCCCCTTTATACGAACGGAGTAATAATTAACAGAGAAGATTGTAACTGTGTTTGGGGTATACCTACTTCCGCTCCCCTCACTAAACTTTGATTAGATACATTCTGGACGGAGTACGTGTATTCACACCCCTAACAAGCATAAAACCACTCAAGAAATTGTTGTTTTCATTTTTATTACGTGGATTTCTTATTTAAATTATACTCATACGGTATTAGAGTAAAAAAAATGTATAATCAATTGGGCGTTAACATAAGTTGTGTCCGTTTTTTCAAATGAGGAAAACAAGACGACACAACGAAATAAAATTATTACCAATTAGTCAAAAATTAATTCTTTAATATTATTTTACAACAAATTAGTCAATAATTCATAGTCTTTCATTTACTAGTACGAGTATTATAACTTTTTGCCAAGGTTTAAATAAATGTTCAATGCTTGTGAAATAAAGACCATTTACCCAACCAGTCATTATTGAAGTAAACCCCTCGCTAATTGTTCGAAAGCAACCGCATAAGTTGGGAATCTGACTGCGCGAGATCTGGAGAATATAAAAGGTGTGGGAGGATGTCCCAACCAAGCGTTTGAATACCATTTTTTGTAATGTTGGCGAAATGAGGGCGGGAGTTATCGTGTTGCAAAATAAGGCCATATTTGTGATTTAGTCTTTTTTGTTGAATTGCTGCCACTGCATCTGCAGAATGTAAAGCTTTGCATTAATTGTCTGATTGCGTTCAAGTATCTCACAGTGGATGACGTCTTGCCAATCCCACCAGATGCAAATCATCGTCTTGCGCGGATATGAACCTTGTTTATGGATGACTATAACTCACCCATTCTTTCCATTTCATCATATTCACATAAAGGCGCTATTTTTCATCATCAGTAATGATGCGGTAAAGGAACCGTTGCTTCTGGTCATGCTTGGCTCGATGACGCGCAAGCATACCAGCAAAAATATTCGAATGTTGATTTTTGTTGTCTTCACTCAAAACATGAACCAGGCGCCAAACTTATGGACTTTTCTCTGTGATTTAAGATGGCGGCATACAGTCAGATGACTTTAATTTATCTACTCAGCTATTTCAATGGTGGTGTGAAGAGGGTTTTCTTCATGAATCATATGGTTTAAGTGATCTTTATTGATGTTCACTAGTTGTCCGGAAAGCTCCAAGTCTTTTCAATTGAAATTACCGTCTTTTAAACGTTAAACCATCGATGATCTTTTCATTTCTTTTATTCACTGGATGAGCGTACATTTTTTTATATGAAAGAAAAAAAACATCTTCAACGTATACTGCGTAAATATCACAAGCAGCTTTGGCAACTTTATTATCTCGATTGAACGCAAACATAAAAACGTGTCGAAAATGTTTACTTTCGTCCACTTTGACATTCCATTTGAAAGCTTATAATCAACTAAAATAATACATGTAGGAAACGTTAAAGCTTGAAATTAACATATAATCATTCCCTCTCCGCAGTTAATGGTGCATTGGACACTGCATTGGTAGACCAACCACAGTGTATCTTGATAAAAAAAATGTTACATATAGGTAAGATGATCAGTCTTACGATTCAGGTACCAGTGCTGGGACTATAAAATATTCTGGTGGGAAAACACTATTTTAAATAAATCTTTTTTATCAACTATGTCGGGAATTGAACCCAAGAACATTGATTGTAAGGTAAACGCGCTGACCGACTAAATATCATACAATATATCATTAATTTATCAGAAAATATATATTAATGACAGGTTTTTACGATACATCAATAAACCTGTAATTAACCCTTTTGCGGCTATGTTGTCATACGAACCTATCATCATCATCATCATCATTCCATATCCGCTCTCTAGTTGCATGCACCTCTTGCCTCGTTGCCAGCTCCTTTGCGTCCTCCCAAGTCAAGTTGTCGTCCCGAAGTCATGACATAAGCTGGCGACGAAAAGTCAGCAGTAGACGTCCAGGAGGTCGAGAACCAGATGCCTCGTAAAGTAAGCAAGCGTGGTCAAGGCTCTCAGGAGCTCTCCGCAGTATGTGGCCAAGCAAACCGCATCGCCTTCGCTTGACGACAGTTGTCACAGGAGTTTGCTGCGTCCATTTTCTTATTACTTCATTCCTCATAAAGTCAAACCAACGCACACCCGAGATTTTTCTGAGACACCTATTCTTAAAGCTCATTATTTTGCTGTTTTGGGCCTTAGTGAGGTGTCACGATTCGCATCCGTAGAGCAGAATAGGTGTTATGCAGGCTTTATGTAGGCGGCAATTAATTTTCTTCAAATAAATATCCGATCACCAGATGGCCTTCATACTGTTGAATGAGGCGCCTGCTAATCATAGCTACACTCCTAGTTCTTTAGAAAGCTTCCATTTTCTGTAACATGTACTCCCAGGTATTTGAAACTCTCGACCCTTTCGATGATTTGATGACATACTCGTAGCGTACAAATATTATGTAGCTCTCCTACTTTTCAAAATAATACCGTTTTTTTTTGTAATCAAATGAACGAATTATAAACAAAATATTATTAAATAATATACCATAATATATTTTTGAAATACGTAATTTTTGAAATTTCTCATTTTTCACTTAATGCAATACGACGTTACAGCACAGTTTGCAGACGGATTTTGGCAAAGGCATGGTCTTTTAAGATTAAAACTGATTTGATTGAAAAACAATACAAATTATACAAGTAGTTGTGTTTTTCAAATAAAATTAACATTAGTGATACTTATTTTGATTTAAAAATAATTAATCATGAAGTATTACAAAATAAATGCATATTCATAGCAAAAAATTTAAGTTTGTAGGCAAAAAAATCTTGCTGAAAGTTTGTTGTAATTAAATTTACTACAAAAATAAAAACAAATAACCATTGACCGGTTTCATAGCTTTCACGTAATCACATAAAGTTTTTTTTTATAATAAAAGAAGCACACGCAACCGTTATACGAACAGAATATCTTAAAAATGAGAAAAAACCTAATACAAGAACAAGCTGATGTGTAAAGAGCATGGCTAAAAATAAAAACAAATATAACTGAGGCTGCCTCGGAAGCAATTGAAAAGAGAAACATCAACTTTAACATTAATACAAAATCCAAACATTGGTTCTAAGATGAAATCAAAAGACTGGTAGACGAGAAAAGACATAGTTACTTAGAATATGTGATAAATGAATACAAACAGATGAATAAAATATTAACAATATAGTAGGAAAAGTATAAAAAAGATTTGTTCCCCAATGAAAATGCACCTGAAATCCAAACAATCAATCTCACAAGTAAAGAAACCCTGATTAAAATGGAAGTTTCAAAGCACATTAAGAGATTGAAAAATTATAAGTATACTGACAATATTCATAATGAACTCATTTAATACGCTGCGCCGGTGCAAGCATAATGAAGGAAATATATCAATTATTGAATAAAATTTTAGCAGCGTTCCATATTTCCAAAGATAAGAAGACAAGTATTGCAGTATCTATCAAAAAGAGCAAAAGGAAAATTCTCCAGAGGTTTTTTCTACTTAGCTCCATGCTCAAACTCCTAACAAGTGTTGAACAAAAACTTGACAAAACATTACAAATAGAGAAGCGCAGCAAAGATTTAGGAGAAATCGTCCCACCACCGATGACATTTTTATCATGAGAAAAATTCAAGACATATCATTTGAATACAATAAAAACGCGTACATATGATTAATTGCAAAAAGCATTTGATTAGACATTGCTGAATGATAAAATCAAATTATTGAAAGATAAAGGAATATTGCCAGAAGTCACTCAAATAATCTAAAATATTCAAACTGGCAGCAAAACCAAAATAAAAGTCGATAGTGAAATGTCCAATAAAATCTCAGCTTTGGCATAAGGCAGGGTGACAGTCCTTTTCTATTCAATCTTATTATGAACAAGATCATAGAGGCAGTGGCAAATCTAGGAATAAGTCACAAAATGCGAGATACGGTCATCAACAAAACATGCTACGCAGACGTTGCAACCATAGTGGCAGAATCAGAAAATGATTTACAACGCATGTACACAAGTTTCATCTAGCATCTCAGAAATTTAACATGAATATCTAAGTCAGTAACATAAAAGTGAAGGAACAAACAAATCAAGCCTCGGCAATATCTGGATGCTTGAAAAATATTGTATGAAACAATAAACACATGTGCATTGAAAACAAGGTCCGTTTATACAAAACGCGTGGCAGACTAATCATGACATATGCAGTAGAGACGAGGAAAGATAGGGTGAGAACAAAAAATCTGCTCAGAACGTCAGAGATGAAAGTACTACGGGCAATAGCAGAAAAAACTCAAAGGGATAGAATCCGTAATCAAGCAATTATAGGGAGTTGCAATACCCAAGACATAGTACGGTGGAATGGAACAAGGAAAAGATTTTTGAGAGATCACGTCGATAGAATGGACAGCTTCAGAATCCCCTTTACTGTGGCCCATAAAATCCCAGCTGGTCGCCGTCTGCCTGAAATACAGCTGAAGCTCACTGTCCTAGAAATCGCCCTTTAGCCAATAACAGATCAACCGACCTAAACAAAAAAGAAGAAGAATTAGGATCGAAGATTGAAATAAAAAGTTTCTTTTATTAAATAAAACACTTATTTTTCCGTGGTAAAAACACTTTGGTTGTTAACTTTGAAGACTTTAATTCATAATTCTGCCTATGGCAATTAGACTGCCTTGAGAGATTTTTATACAAATATTAAGTAGTACTAAAAAATACTGATAGAAGTTGAATTTTGGATCAAATAAACGTTTTCTAAAAAAACTCTTTCGATAAGCTCAACCGCTGATTCATTAATTTAAAGGTCTTATTTTTGATACGGTCCTAGAATCCACTCAACCTGTTAATCACCATATCGCCATAATGCAAATGTTATAATAACTATGTAAATGTGGAGCAATAGGCATTGCTTAAATTCGGTGATTTAGTTTCAAGTCTGTTAGAATTCCCACCCCTATTTAATTTTAAGGCTTTTCATGCCTCAATTTTCTCTGTATTAAAACTTATCTTCAATCATCCCGAGTTCCGTATTTTCTTAGTACTATATTATTATATTTTCTTTAATTGAATATGCAAACATAAACATTAAAAATATAATTGACTTCTTTCAGGTTAAAAAATTTGGGAAAATAATTCGAGTGGAGAGTAGTTCGCCATGATTGAAAAGAGCTTATGTCTACTATGCTTTTAGTTCTGGATTCGATTCCTCGAAATGTTGACGTGAAATAATATGTAAGTCATCAAATCGTAAGGTTTTCATATATGCTGCAATTAGAATGTCAATGCAGTATCCCCTGCACCGTCGGGTATGAATATGGAATTTGAGATGGTCTAAAAATACATCATTAATAATCTAAAAGTAAAGTCGGAGTAGTGCACTCCTTTTTAAAATATAAACTACAAAAATTTATGTGTCTTCACTCACATATCTCTTCGCAAAGCATTGATTTTTTTAAATATTATTTTAGACGAACCATTTTAAATTAAATGAACCAAAATATTAATATATGGTCAAAAACAATAAGAAAACAATATGAAACATAAATTCCATATATATATTGCCAAGTGAGTAGTTTAATCTTAATTGCCTTGGCTGAATCACACAATCCATTTTACTTCTACCCTCCTACATAGTCCACTTATGTTAACCCTTTCAAAAAAAACTTCTAAAGTTTTTATCTTCATAGACAGTGGAGCAGGTTTTTTGATTAATATAAAATTTGAGGAGTTTTGATTTTAAAACACTTAAAGTTCTTTTGGTAAAAAGTGGTAGATATTTATTTTTAAAACGTCAAATATTTATGTTCGTATTTGTTTGAAATGTACGTGTTGAGGATCTTGTGATTCTACGAGTGGTTTGTGATGTGTTGTTGGGGACATGTGTGTTATTCAATTGTTGCATTGTTTCATGTGTTGTACATGAGTAGTTTTTGAACGTATAAGTAAGAATTAAATCAGCGACTATCTTTGGTCTCACAATTTGTGATTTGCAGAATACGTTTTCTAATTTTTAACTTATCTAGAAAAACAACCGCAGTCCTTACGTACTTCTTGATTAATTTTACCGGTACCTTACCATTTAATTAAGAAAAAAAAAATGAAAAATAGAACAATTATTAAAATCAGACACATTTGGGAGTCATTGTTTGTTTGTGCAAAACATATGAAGTCCAAGTTGTCGACGAAAGTTAGCCAATATTTCAATGATGAAACGGTTAATCGAAAGTTCTTCCCTCTAATCAGTACATGAAAGATCACTGCCGTATTAAAGATAGGTTCAATCCTGTGTTTTTAATATGCAAAAGGTAATTATAATAATTTTATAAAATAATGTCTATATTCGTCAAAAAAATCATTTGATTTATCAGTACCATATCTTGAAAAAAAAATTATGTAATATGAAACATTGTTCATATTTTCAAAGAGAGTTTTTTGGCACATGAGTAAATATGGAAAAAAATTATCATTTTTGGTTAGTATTATTAAGTATATGAAGAGATTTCCACAGAAAAACCTTAAGCTTATTCAAGCTTACCAATGACGCGGCGTTCTAAGGAACCTTTTTACGGTTTTCATTCAATATTTTCACCCATATTTTACCTACACATAGTATTTTATACTTTCCTCGCTCCATCAATTCTTCTTTTATCACCTTATTACACGCACCTACAACTTTTCATAATATTTCACTATTTTCGTTACACGTAAATACGTGTACCAATAAATGATCCGACCGAGAAGTGATCATCAAGAAATTTGTAAACATTGATATGGTGATATGATGATGACACATTTATACCGACTGCTCTTATATTCTCAGTAAATAACCACAATAAAAATAAAGCTTTAGCGGGTGGTCCCGTGTCACGGACTAACTCAAGGTTCGAACCAAGCTCTATCATATCATCACTCGCATTTCCAGGTACAGATATTTACGACTTTTTTAAATGGTAACAAAATCTAAGCACAAAATTATGTTTTTTTTAAATTTGATAGACGGTAAAATATGTTTCTCGTGGCAATTTAACGACCATTTCTTTCGTGAATAAAATCGTTCTAGTTATGTTTAATAAAAAAAATTGATTGATTTCGAATAAATATACCAACACTTATTTTCATTGTTACATTTTAAATTATTGCATCATTTAAGGTCGCGAATTTTCATATCATTATTAGTAGGCATTTAAGAATAAAACAACAAATAAAAGTGGATATTTGTATCAAAAGCATTACACTTTGATTCTACAAATATAAATATTATTTCAAAATATGTGAATTCTGTGATAATTGCATTAAAATAACAGTAAAACGCTCGTTAATATATTACAAATAAGTTGACTTTGTCATCAAATTTTATCTGCATAAATTGCACTGGGTAATTAATTGAATACACGTTTTATTTTTATTTAAATCGTGCATTTTTTAAAAACAAATCTTGTCATTTTGATAATAATTTAAGTACAAAAAATCTTGTTCACAAATTTGTTATTTTCGGTGTAAATACGAATGTGCATCTTATGGTTCGTTTTCAATGTCATGTAGTGTTTAGACGCAACTAATATTTGTGTACTTTCGAGGGCCTCGAGTGCATAAAGGATTACAGAATAGCCAAAGCTATGACTGGATAGCCGGCTTTAAATATCGGAAATTATTTGTCGCGAACAGAGGGAGGGTTTCGAGGAGACGTCACAGAGCTACGCTTAGGGATCTAAATTTGGGCTTGTGTGGGCGCGGTGCGCCTTCAGTTAACTTGTCAATTTTAATGATTGAGGTGTCTGCGGAGAGCTGAAAACGTCAGTAAGATTTTAATTGTCCACTCAGTCCGACGATTATGCCCTACGTTTTATATTTTAGTCTCATCAACCGATTCTTCATAGAATAGCCATTAGAACTAATGATTTCGATAAATAAATGTTATGTTTGGCGATATTTTATTTTCTTCGTTTAAACTTCCTTTCTGACTAACAAAACATAAAATCACCCAATAACGAGAGCAACGTATGTAATTTCGTTTTCAAAAAATAATAATCCGACGGGATTATTAAGAATACTCCCTGTATTTTTTGTTTTTTTTATATTGCACGTTTTCATTTTATATTTAATTAAATCTAGGTAATTTAAATTAAAATTTAGAGTAACGTAGATATTTCCCTCCTTTTCGTGTTCATTGTGTCACTCCACGGTAGAGGTTGGCCATCGCCATGCCAATTTCCGTTTTGTCTGCAGCTGCTCTAAATAGAAACTATAGATTCAACGAATCTCTCAAGTTTTTAAATTTAACATTTCCCTTAATTTTTTATAAAATACAATGCGTTTCTAATTATCCAAACAACAAAATCAAATACGTTGTATGTTCGCTATGACGCTATATTTTCTCGCACATTATTGATTCTTAATAATTTGTATTCACTAATCACCGATCAACCCTCTTTAAAGTTTAATTTCACTTCAAAATGAATTTCGAGCCCTTAATAAATCAGACTGTAGGGTGATTGATTATAATCATAACACAAGGAAGCAGGAATTTCGATAACGAAGTGAACCTTATTACATCGGAAATTTTAACTCAAAATTATTGAGAACATTACATTATCGAAGAATCCTGCTATTAATCACAAGCGATTTGTTTATAGAACGAATAATTTGTTGAGAGATTTATATCCTTGGTTTTTTGTATTCTTTTCAGAATAAAATTTGTGGACTTATTCTTTCAACGCTCTCAAAACATACGTTTGTCAAATTCAATATTTGCCTGCATGTTTTGAACATACCGTAAAACCTCGATATAACGGACTAATTGAGGGGAGGAAGTGTCCGTTAAAGCCGAAAATCCGTTAAATAAAAATATCTTCGAAATATATTTAAAAAAACATTTGACAATATATACACTGTACGAGTATTAAGATATAAACAATCCAAAACACAAACGAAATTCTATTTATTGTCTTCGGATACTTGTCGTGAAGTGACGTTGCTGTTTGATATCGACGCACTTGCTTTTGGTTATCCTGCTTTGAAAAAGGAATCAAGTTGTGTTTGTTATTTTGAAGTTTGCCGTTTTTTTACTATCGACTCGCTAAAATTACAAAAAATTTCGAAATATAGGTTCAAAATAGTTCGAAATCTACGCGTTATTATATAAGGGAATTCCCTAATTTACTATCGCTCCGGCTAGGTGCAGACTACAAACAAGACGGTATTATGTCTTAAATTGTAGTGCCAGACGTATGACGTGATTATACTTGGCAACACTTAAATTTAAGCATGTATAATATTAACAGGACCTTTTTTTTTTTTTTTTACATTTGATCGAATTTTCGTCCGTTATATCCGAAGTTCGTGAAATAGGGGTTCGTTACATTGAAGTTTTACTATATTCAAAATACTGTCCCAACTTAACACGGGACTTATGGTTACGTGTAGTTGACCACGTGTAATAAACTGTTCGTAAGTATATAAACAAATAAACTGATGATTAAAACAACTAACAATATTTTTAGTATGTCCAAATGTGTGTAGATAAGCTGAATTTTCTCCCTAGGGAGTTATTTAGATCATTATTTGTTGCAACTGAGAGGGAAAACATTTTGAGAAGGGAATTCGGAGGTCTAGGCATTTAACATTGATTATTAAACTAACTGGTAAAGGATGAAGCATAAAAATTGGAAACTTGTTTTTAGGCGTTGTCTAGTAGGTGAATTGATTCAACCGGATGAATCTCACCCACACGATACAGGTTTCGGCTCTTTTACTTCTCAAAAGTCAACACATGGAAGAGTTGAGGAAAAGTTGATATCTAGTCATGGGCAGAATGGTAAATGCTACACAGTGTGTAAAGTAGCCCTTTAATGCCTAGACTTCCGTATTCCCTTCTCAAAACGTTTTCTCTCCCTGTTACAACAACTTTACATAAATACAATTATTAAAAAAAAAATTGAAGACATTTTGTCGACCTCGTGGGGTAACGGTCAGTGCGTTTGCCAACCGTGCGAGAGGTCTCGGGTTCGATTCCCAATATGGTGGACATGAAATATTTATATCCTACATTCATGTAATAAAAATGATCAAGATACACTGCAATGGGTGTACTAATGCAGTGCCCTATGCACCAATAAGTGTGGAGAGGAAATAATGATGATGATTTTTGGCATTTGTTTTACCCCAAAAGGCTTATATGCCGGAAATATATAAATATAAGCCTCACGTATTTGATCTAATCTCCTAAAAATCCTATGATCTTGTGCGTTTGAAGATCCCATAAAGGGCGCTACGGAGGAAAGTTCGCTAAGTTCGGTACTGGATTATATTATACTTATTATTATCCCCCCGCTGATGTTTAGAAAAAAGAAATGATCTGAAAGATAAAAATGCAACATTCGTGTTATCTGCCGTAATCCTTGTGGTCTGACTTTATCGTGCTTGAAAGAAATGTCTTCAAGTATAAGTAGTTATATGCTGGTATAACAATTAAAACTAAAACCTACATAATTATAAATGCATAGCTAATCAAATTGAAAAATTAAATAATCATTATTATAAAAATATTAAGTATATATATGTGCTAAGAATATATAATATAACTAGCGGACTCGGCAGACGTTGTCTTACCCGAACATTGGCTCGCCTGCTATTATTTGGAAAAAGACTTTTCATTGATAAGTAGGTACCTAGGTACTTGTTTATGATTGAATCCCAAAAGTTTAAATTATTAATATTCAAATATTGAATTTAAGGAGGTTCCTAGGTACTTGTTTATGGTTTGAATTCCAAAACATAAAATAATTTGTTTTTAAATACATAATTATTTATGCAAATGTCAAACTCGGCTCTTCTCACCAACAGGGGTGCACTTTGTTCATGAATGCGATTTTCAAAAATGTATTAAATGTCAGTTAATATTATTTTAGTGTTACCAAAAATCCAGCCAAAAGAAATATATGGGAAGAAATAATAAGGAATGTAAGGAAAGAATCTGATTGGGATCTATAAAAAGTGAATGTTGTTTGTAAACATTCAAAAACAAACTTTTTTTAAATACAAAAAAAACAACAGAATGCATGCGGTCGATGAAAAAAAGATTTATGCTTCTAACTTTTTTTACAGATTCGATTGACTGTAATATCTACGAACCCGCGCAGCGCAAAGATCTACATTTCGCTTAAAACCGCACGTAAATCGGTTAAGCCGTTTAGGAGGAGTTCAGTGACATCACACGCAGAGAAGAATTATATATCTATAAAGATTATTAAGTTTATAAATGTGCTAAGAATAAATAATATAATTACTTATTTTCAATGCTTTCTCTGGAGATAAATTGACGATGGTCTTAAAATATACTTAGGTATATCGAGTCCTCGTTGATTATTTTTAATTATTAATGGTTGTCAACCATTAATTCGCCATTTTGCGCAGATTTACTATTGGAAATCCAAGTACAAAGAACCGCTAGTAGGAATATCCTATATCCTCAGCATACTTAGGTACACTTTAAGGAACCCATATTAGATGTAAACTTAAATTACATATCCGTGTTGCCTTCTGCCGAGACAAAGACTCGCGATCCCTTTGCTGATATTAGTTTTAAGCACTTCATTAAAGGATATTGATGGAGAAAATTCAATTTGCTCGAGAGGTGAATGTCAACAAGATAGTAGAATTACAATACGTTATCGTCAGAAACACCTACGAAATATCACAATCTATTGTTCAATATTATGCACTGTTGATGTAAAAAGGGGAGAACGGCAAAAATTGCTAAAGATTATTTCCAATAGAATCGTCCGAAATTCCGTCACCGATCTTCTGCAGCGGAACGCCAATTATATCTTTTATGGCGTTGATCTACTATTCAATGAAGTTAATAAGTCAAAATCTGTTATTTATCAAATATTCTAACAACAAATTTTGATTTTACGCCCCAATGTCAATAATATGTATATTTGTAAATTTGTTACATAACTTGGAATTCTTCTGGATAGATCTTACGGCTTTTCGTAGATGTCATCGCCATTAACGCAGCGTGAGAAAAAAAAAGATTGGCATGGATTGTTAGCTCGTTGAAGTATCATATGGTGATCGTGTGTTTAAAAATATTATGAACCATTATTTGATTGCACTTATTTGCCTCTGCTACACAGTTGTATCTGTAGTTACATTAATGAGAAGTGACTGAGCCTGACAGATTTCATATATTTTAATTTTGTTTATTTGTATATTTTTCACCTTCTTCACTGTTTTGCAAACAAAATATTAAAATAGGTTATACACTTTACTTTTAATGAATGCCAATTTCAGGCACTAGACTGAACTGAAATGTAGTTTACAATACAAAACAATAATTTGAGTTTGTCCAAACTTTCGTTGACAAGGACTGGATTCAACTCCCTGGGGATCTGTTTATATTTACATATTACAACAGAGATGAAGAACATTTAAGAGAAGGTAAAATAGAAGTCTAGGCGTCTACAGGGCTTGTGACCGATCAATGGCTGGTTTAAGTGGCCACTTTACACACTGTGTAACATTCACCATTCTGCCCATATTTGAACATCTATAGCCCTTCAATTCTTTCATCTGTTGATGTTTGTGAAGTTGAAGAGCTGAAACCTTTATTTATACAGGTGAGATTCATCTAATTGAATTATTTCACCTACATACTAGGCAACGCCTGAAAATGTTATTTTTTCAATTTCTATACTTCTTCATGGACCAGGTGGATAATATAAAAAGCTCCCCAGGGAGTCGAATCCAGTCTTTCTCTACAAAAGTTTGGACAAACTCAAAATATTGTTGATAAATATACCTGGTCCATGAAAGTATAGAAATTGAAAAAATAACAGAAATAATTCAATTGGATGAATCTCACCTGCATAAATAAAGGTTTCAGCTCTTTAACTTCACAAACATCAACAGTTGAAAGAATTGAAGGGCTACAGATGTTCGAATATGAGCAGAATGGTGAATGTTACACAGTGTAAAAAGTGGCCACTTAAACCAGCCATTGACAGGTCATAAGCCCTGTAGACGCCTAGACTTCTATATTACCTTCTCTTAAATGTTCTTCATCTCTGTTGTAATATGTCAATAAAAACAGATCCCCAGGGAGTCGAATCCAGTCCTTGTCTACAAAAGTTTGGACAAACTCAAAATATTGTTGATAAATCTCTGTTGTAATATGTTAATACAATATAAAACTTAATGTCGTTTGAACACACATTTTATATTTAAATTTATTTCAACAGAGAGGGAAAATATTTTTGAGAAGGGAACATGAAAGTCCAGGCATTTACAGGGCTTATGATCTGTCATTGGCTGGTTTAAGTGGCCACTTAACACACTGTGTAACATTCACCATTCTACCTATGTTTGAGCATCCACATTTCCCCAACTCTTCCATCTGTTGACTTCTGTGAAGTAAAAGAGCTAAAACCTTTATCACGTGGATGAGATTCATCCGGCTGAACCAAATCACCTACTAGGCAACGCCTGAAAACAATTTTTCAATTTTTATACTTCTTCTTTTACTAGGTGTAATTCAACAATGTTTGAGTTTGTCCAAATGCTTGCAGACTGGCTGGATTTCCTCCCAAGGGAGTTGTTCATATTTAAATTTATTTCAACAGAGAGGGACTTAAACCAGCCAATGACAGATCATTAGCCCTGTAAATGCCTGGACTTTCATATTCCCTTCTCAAAAATGTTTTTCCTTTTTGTTGAAATAAATTTAAATATGAACCACTCCCTAGGGAGAAAATACAGCCAGTCTGCAAGCATTTGGACACACTTTTTATATCTTTAATCAATTGACTGCTTATATACTAACCCATAGAGGTTTATTTAAAAACCTGTTGAATGGTTTAAATAAATAAAATAAAAAAATACAAATTAACAAAAAACAAATAAAAAATAAAAATAGAAATATTCATAAAAAATTAATAAAAAAAGGTATTCTGTTATTTTTGCTCAGTTTCTTGTTTTGGTTAATCATTCCGACGGCACTCAGATTCATTATTAAGTGCATTTTTCAAAATTCTAGGGAAAGTTTTTAAAAATAGACTAAGTGATTATGTGGAGAAACGAAAACTTTTTAGTGGCAATCAGTTTGGATTTAGACCTGGTGTGGGTACAGATGATGCTATGAAGACACTCATGGGACTTATAGTAACAAATATGAATAATAACGAGAAAACTCTCTCGATATTTCTTGACTTAGCCAAGGCATTTTATACTATATCACACAAAATCCTCTTAAAAAGATTTATTATTATTCATTTCAATATAAAATAAGGGTTATATCTTGACTGGTTAAACAGTTTTATCTCTCAGATAACACGACAAGTTTGAATAGGTGAGTGTAAAAGTAAAGCACTAAAAATTAACTTCAGTGTACCACAAGGTAGTACTTTAGAACCTTTATTATTTGTTATTTATATAAACAAATGGTGTAACCTACATAAAGATAGTAAGGTTGTCACATTTGCTGACGTACAGTTTTGTTGTGAAAGGAAAAACTTGGGAACTAACATACAAAAACGCAGAGTTAGAAATTAATTCTATTAAAAACTGGCTTGATAATAATCTACTCACGCTTAACACTACGAAAACTAAATATGTAACATTTAGTCCAACAGTTAAGAGCAAACCCAAAAATACGTTATCATTAAAAATTCATGAATCAAAATGCAACAAACCCACATTCTGCAATTAAAATCAACTAAAAAGAGTGAATGACATCAAATATTTGGGGATTTTTATTGACACTAAATTTAACTCTAGAAAGCAAATTGATTATCTAGTGGGTAGAGTAAGAAAACTTATATATGTGTTCGTAACGTTACGTAGTATACTGTCTATAATAGATATACGAAATGTATATTATGCACTCTGTTTTGGTCTAAGGATGTGTTGGTTGGAGAGGAGCTGCTAGGACTATATTAGACCCACTAATAAAAGCTCCAAAATCTGTTTTGAGAGTAATTCTAAAAATACCATGTAGGTCCCTGAGTGAAGAGTTATTTAAAACTCTATGAGTTCTTGATGTAAGGCAATCTTAAATAAGAACATTTTTGGTTGAAACCCATAAACACTGGGATACCCTAGACAGGGTATACTATGCACCCCAAACACGAAGTTCTGTGAGGAATGACTTAATGATGCCCAGAGCGCGTGTAGCGGTGTTTCAAAGATCTTTTTATTTTTACGGGACCAAAGCTATATAACTTAGTGCCTTATATCTACAAAAACGAAAGTAGAACATGTTTTGGGACAAAATTGACAAATGGTTGATAGATATGGAAACGGATAGTTGACAATTATAACTTATTTGTACCTATATGTTCTACACATACTTATATATTATGTACATATTTATATATATATATACAAACTTATTTTATTATATACATACTTATAGATTTCATTCATACTTATTATATCCGTGCTCCCTTTTGCAAATACAACCCTAAATGATGATATTATTTTTGCCGTAACATATCGGTTCCTCAGAACATTAATTGCCAATATAGGAACCGATAGATCCTCTCAAGTATTCCGCTATGCCGCACTCTTTCGCTCGCTTGATTTATCCTTAGTGTTAAAGTAGAACATTTGTTTGTGATGCTTATGTGATTTTTCTAAAATAAAAATAAATAATAAATACATCTTGTCGGCGGACCTAAGCGGACCTGAGCGGATCACTCGCTTTCGGCGTCTGTTCCGATTTCCGCTCGCCGATCTTCCGTCAGCGCCTAATCGGCAACGCTGAATGGCATATTTTCTAATGGAGTAAGGCACACTCGATGGATATCTCGCGTCGACTGCGCACGTACAGGATAATTGTATAAGGCTCAGTGGTTGCTCGTTCGGTTGCAGATTTACCGCGACGGAATTTCCGCTGAGTGTGGCGCTAGCCAAAGTATGTTTTTCTTGAAAACATTGTGTTTAAACCAAGCAGAATTTATTTTCGTCTGTTTTGTATAAAAACCGATGGACACGTCTTACTTAAAAAAAAATCCCCTTTGCTAATCTCTTAAGTCAGTCTTTATTCATTGAAAAAACATAAAACAGAGATGGACCTTAAGTGCATTTTTAAAATACTTAACGCCATAATTGATGTCCCATCTGTGTTGCAATCGATATATTTTCATAATACCAGCTGTGACATTAGAAGTCAAAATTGTTTATGCATCAAATTTTCTAAAAGCATATTTTTTTATAATCTATATCTTAGCATGTTCATAAAACTGCTGTGTTAAAGTATTTATGTGACATAATTATTTTTTAGTATTTTTTTCTTTGTCACGTTATATTGAACGGTATATTATATTCTATTAAAAGCACTGCGTGCCTTGTATGTCGATAAATAGAAAAAATAGATCACGATTGAAATGATTTATTTATTGATAAAATCACACAGTTTTAGACAAATGTAAAAATTGATGTTCAATTAGAGTACAGGTTAGATTAATAGCGTACAAATTGACAACTTAAACCTGTCAATGATAGAACATACAATACTTTTTTAAATAATTTGACTCCTGTATGATTTACGTTTTTAAAAACTTCATTATTATTTGGACATTAATATACCATCGCAAGTAAAATTATTTAAACATCAGCAGTAAAAAAAGCATCAGCGCATTTTAAAATATCTTTGTCATGCTCGTATGTTTCTTCATGTTTTGTTATTTTTTATAGGAAACTTGGTTATTTCGGGGTCCCGCGGCCTTTTACACAGCTAATTATCATTGCGTGCGCTTTTCCCACTATTTTGTAGGGATCTTAGAATCCTTGGAACTCATTGTAATGCAGACAGTTCACCGTCTACTGGGATATACACTCGCTATTTATATATACAAATTATTCATTTTGATTAATGGACCAGAGCACTTAACGTCGAATTCAGTTTCCCGGGACACTTCCAGAACCGACACTTAGTACATTCAATGTAGTCACCAGAATAATTACAATATAGTATTACCACGTGTATATTGTATTTTATTTTATTTTATTTTATTTTATTTTATTAGGGAAATCAACAGTTCTACGTACATATTTTTAGTAAACAAACAGATATAGTGTATAAACTCAGAACTAATAACAGATTTCCACATAGTATACAAAGTTAGTAAAGAAAATCAAATCAAATATCAAATAAATACATACAATATATACCAAATAAAAATGTTATTTTCATGTACTCAATAATCAAAGATTTTTTAAATATTAATTTTCAGAACATTAAGTTACTGTAAATTGGGCGGGATAAGGACAAAAATGCTTGAAGAGAGGAAAAGGAGGGGAGGGGAGATGTACATATTTATTATTATAATGTCAACAAAGTTACATAATACATTTTTAGCGTAAATTTTAAATCTGACAGAGTGATGTTTGTGTAATCTATATCTTTAAATTTTGTATTATACACTGAAAAAGTCCTAAGAAAAAAATCATTTGTAACATACGATGTTTTACTCATTGGTACATGAAACAGGTGGTACATTCTACAAATCCTGGCTGGCACATGTATTGTTATTAAACCAAGCAGCTCTGTACAGTCAACCATTCCTGTCATAATTTTGTAAAGCAGTAGTTGGTCCGCACACACTCTGCGGTATTGTAGAGAAATGATTCCATGGAAGGTGGAGGCAGTGAGAGTAGATACATAAAAAATACCGGTTTTGTATTTAAGGTACTTATATATATGGCATACTGGGGATTTTATATCTGAGATGCGTATTCCAAATTGCTTCTGACAAATGTATAATAAAATGAAATAAGGGCTTTTGGATTATCAAAGTGTTTACTCATTCGAATTATGAAACATGCTCAATGCTTTGGAGGTAATTTTATTGATATGCGATTCAAAAAGTAGTTTTGAGTCTAAAACAATCCCAAGATCTTTAATTTCGTGCTTTCTCATTAGTACATTATTGTTTAGTTTGTATACATAAATACTTAATATTAAAAATATGAGCTAGCATATAACCTTGTATATCAGAGCTCATAAATTTTTTAATGACGTGAATTTTAAACGCGATAATTGCGGTCACTTATTTCGTCTTTTTAATTAAAAATACCTCGTGTTATTTGATTTGATTTATCATGAGTATTGCAAAATATTCATATGTAAAACTTGAATTTTCTAATCAAAGAACATTTAAGTTTGGAAGTAAAAATTCTCGATAGAAGTTCATTAGATAAATTAATTATAGAAATAAAAGACGGGTGATACTTTATACCCGTATGCAGAGATAAAACTTAAAGTGAGGAAAGTACATTCTATTGTCTTCACCTTCGGGTTATTCTCCGCATTTGAGATTAGAATGTACTTTCCTCACATTAAGTTTTGTCTCTGCATACGGGTATTGAATCCTTAATATTGGACCAAACAGTGACCGATTTCATTGCTTTCGCGACATCTTCGAGACTAGTATTGGTTTATGATATCCGGTAACTGCTTTTATTCAAATGTGTGCATCACCCGTTTTTTTATTTCTATATAAATCTGTGCCGACACGAAAAAGGGGCACAAGTCGGGTTTTTTGCCAAATTGAGCTATTTTTATCATTTGATACTCTTATTTCCGACACACAAGTAAAATAAAGAAAAGTAAAAAAAATCCTCATCATAACGATAAAAAAGCGATTTTTTATTTAGTCCCAAGTCGATATTTGTAAAATAGTATCAAAGAAAATAGACCTGACTCGAGTCGTGCCTTCTTAGAAATATTTTGATCATATTTGTAAATGGAATTGGGGCACAAGTCGACTTGCTCCCGCAATGCAATACAATAATATTAATCTATGATATTGTAGAAGGACACTAATTTTATCTCTGGTCGATGTCATCGTCGAATCTGAAGTTTATCAGAAAGAGCAGAGGAAGGATAAGAGCCGGAGGAACGCGGTCGAAATGCGATCTCTTAGACGAATGTGTGGGAAATCAATGTATGACAGGGTTACAAATTATGAAATCAGGCAAGAGTGTAAATCTGAGTCAGGTATTTTTGAAAAAAATAAGAAAGGGTCTCTTAGATCGTTTGGTCGCGTAGACCGAATGGATGACAAAAAAATGTTAATGTTCAGTGAAATTCAGTAATGATACATATTATATTTAGGTATATCAGAAAGAGCAGAAAAAGGATGAGAGCCGAGTGAACGCGGTTGAAATGCGATCTTGTAGACAAATATGTAGGAAATGAATGTAAGATTACAAATGATACAATCAGACGAGAATGTAAATCTGAGTCAGGTATAATTGATAAAATTAAGAAAGGGAATCTGAGATCGTTTGGTCATGTAGAACGAATGGATGACAAAAAATGGTAAAACAGGTATATATGGCGAGAATGAATGGTAACGTGGGACGAATACGACCAAGAAAGACGTGGCATGATTAGATAAACCAAAATTTTAAGTCTGGTCATGTCAAAAGCAGGCAGAACTGAAGGGTTGTATGACAAGATGTATGAATGTGGAAGAAGCTAGAAATGTATGCCAGGATAGACGTGTGTGGCGGTCCATTTCTGCCTACCCCTACGGGAAATGGCGTGATGGTAGGAATAGTAGTAAAGGGCAAAACCCTCAGGAGAAAGTACCTATATCCTTTGAGCCTCCAACATAGTTGAAGGTTGATGGCGAGATTGAGATATAAGAGATAAGTAGAAATGTAGAAAAAATGAGTGTTTATTGGGAATATAACTCCCATTTGAGCAAAAGAAACGCTAAGATGTATCTATGAATTTAGGCCTAAGTGCACTAGTGCCAAATCGATTGTAGTATGAAGTAAAAATTAACAAGGAAAAAGGACACAAGTCGTAAAAAAATATAAATACGAGACTTTTTCAAGAAATAAATATGACATCTCGTAGGAAATACTATATTTGAATATATTCAAGCATCATGTTGAAAATTTTAACTTTTATCTTTTGTATTATATAAAAAATCACTATATAAAATAAAACAGCCATACTGTAAAATTACACCACACAAACTTATGATCCTTTTCCGTGTCAGCACAGAAATATGGTTTCAAAAATCACAAACCATTGGTTAAAAATCCATACAATGCCATGAGTGAATTTGACCCACAGTAAAATGACAAGCACCTGTAAAAATAATGTTTGAAAGGTTTTTTTTTCAATAATATGTAGTATTTTCCTTCAAATAAATTTAAAACAAAGGAGAATATAAAAAAGGTACTGAAAAAAAAGGTAAACTAATATATTGTCATTAGCTTTAATTCCTTCCAGCAAATAATTATTTACTATTACTACGGTAAATTATTGGGAAAAATTATATTTCTTCATATATATATTAGTACAACGAATAACGCTTTTTCCAAAAAATATATTGAAATGTTTATTGTAAAAAATATACCTATTAACCTTATACAAATTAGAGGTTTACCATAATAACAACTCGAAAAATACGATCACAAATTGACAGACTTCGTGACTTGTGGAGAGAAACTTTCAATTATATTATATTATGCCCGGAAATCCATTGTCAAATATTTTGTACTTCTCGGACTGATAATTTTAAATTAGCAAGCTAAGATTCAATATATTAAAGTAGACAACAATCTTAGATCTGTATTCCATTATTTAAACAATAAAAATAACTTATTATAAAATATTAAAAAATAGACGACTTTTGCACAAAACCGAAAAATTCAGAAAAAATCTTAATTTCATAATAAATACCCTTTCCTCACTAAGTGACACAAAGGGCACTGAATTGGTAATCCAAATGCAGCACACTTTGATAATCTGCTATCTGTTGTGGTGATCAGTCTTACGCTTCCAGTGCCTGACCAGAAAATACTAATGTTTAAGCAACCCTTAAATCAATATTTCAAGTCCATCGTATCAGAAATTGAACCCAGGATCTCAAGAATGATAGGCGAAAGCGCCAACTACTTGACAACCAGGCGGACTTATACCCTCGATTTCCTTATTCATGAGTTTTACCTCAAATCACTCGTCCTGGGTTATGGTTCGATACTACACACAGAACTTTAGTATTCTTCACCCGCCTGGACACGTGGGCTTATAAATACTTAATTGAGTGAGAATAAGTTGTATTTGGTTATGAAATTTGGCGCAGATTGTTGAATCGTTTTTTTCAAAAACAAAATAATTCAATATCATTATTAGCACCGTACTTGTACTAATTCAATCAAATGAATATAAGTATCTCTCTCGGAGCTGGACGACATATTGAAAAAAATATAACTATTTTGATATCGCTAAATATATATTTGAGCATCGTAGCTTGATTCGATAAATCAGTTGAAGAACCCTCGACGAGGGCGCGGCGCGGCGTTATATTGAATCACGGACAGTGAGCATGTAGATAATGGAATTTCGCGATAATCAAAAAACACATTTCCCATTTTGTCTTCTGTCTCCGTTCGCTCCATCTGCGATATTAAAGATTACACATCCGCGCGCACGAAAACATATGTCTATACGTCAAACGGAGCCTTTATCGTCTAACCGATCGTTCGGATCCCCTCCGAGAGCGGACTGCGCCAACAGACAATGGTCCGGACAAGAAAACCTTTCCTTTTTTACTTTTTTTACGTTCGTTTGGTCTGTGAATACACGGGAACTTTTTCATGTTCTAGACTTCTTACGAGTTCTTTTTATTCCTTGAACTCTTTCTAGAAAAAAATACGAAGCTTTGTGGTTAAATGCATGCCCTGCCTTGTTTTCCCGTAGGAAGTTAAATGTTGAAGTGCTTAAATGAAGTTATTCATAGTTAACAGTATTATAGACAGAAGTTAGATTATTTTTTAAAATTCATAAGATTTTAATACAAATTAAATTTATGCTGGCTCATAAATAATCAAACTCAAATTAAATCTTGTTTGGATATGGTGTCACATAAGTTTACATAAGATGCGAGACTTGATACACCTAAAAATAAAAAAAGTCGTATTTTACGTAATATTTTTTTTTTTCTGAACTATAGAATATGAAAAGCTTAATTTTTTAAATATGCATTTTAAAATGTCTATTGCTAAGTTTAACAGTGTTTTATAAGTATAAGAAAAAACTGTAGTATTTTATAAGTATTAGAAAAAAATGCAGATATAATATTACAATGAAATATACTTCAACATCGTTTTTATATATGTATTTTTATAAAAGTTTCCCACTACCCCGTAAAACATTTATTTTTTTTATTTAAAGAGGAGTGATGTCCTACAATGATGTGTTTTCTAGTTTTGTTGAGTAAATATTTTAAGTACTCGTATATAATATAAATATCAATAAAATTTAAAATGTATTTTCAATGAGTGTTAACGAAAAAAGAAATATGAATATGGTTGTTGACTTCTTTCTTAAATATAATGTATTCCTCACTGCAATTTTTATTTATTTCGTTAAAAAAAATATTCGTGTAAAAAAAGAAGATTTTTGTTTTGGAATTGGGATGATAGCAACTGTTTGAGATTTTGTACTTACATTTAGTGACGTAGAAACACTGTTGGTTTTATGGATAAAACAATTACTTTTAAATAACAATTCTATATTTACAATTCTGAATGTCTAACAATTGGATAGTGGGAAAAAGAGACTGTTTTTTTTAATTTAACTTTTTTTACATTTTTTTGTATTTTTTCGACCAGTAAAATATTTGTTATAAAAGCACCAACCTATCTTATTATTCCGTACTTGAACTGATAAAAGTAAATTGATAAAGTTAATGGATTTTTTTTTATTGTTATTATATTTCTTAATCTAATAAATACATCCACAAACTTTCTCATTCTTTTTACAATAAGAATAATTTCCATTTTATGTTTTGATCAACAATTATGCCAACATATTTTATGCTTCTTTTTTCAATTGTTGAAAGGCAAGTATCATTACGATGCTGATAACCTTCATTGCGTTTTGTAGAGTTAATACAAATATTTAAAAGAGGTTTAACATTTTCGGTATGTATAATAAAATATGTAATTCAAAGAACAAAACAAAGAAGTGTTGAAGTGTTCGGTTTCTGTTCCCTGCAAGATTGACGAACAATTTTTTTAAATTTTGTTTTTACATTGCAATATTTCGTAGTCCCTGAAATTGCACCTGAAGCGCAAAAAATATCCACTTGCCATCGTGTATGCAATAAATGATAGGGATACGCTACGTTCACCAATACAGATTCCCTAAATCCGAGCTCCGTATAAGAGAATTATGATAATATAAACATTAATAAAAAAAACTTAAAAGTTTACAAAAGCAAATTGTATATCACAAAAAAAATTACGGCCAGTAAAAAAAAATATTCAGAAAGATGATAAAATAATATTTAAATAAAGAAACAATTTCTGCACATTTATTTATTTAAGTAAATGATATACGTAAATGTAGATACTTTTAGTGACATTCGTAGTTAGTAGGTATTCAAACTAGAAGCCTCTGAATTAATAACAAAAAAATCTTCGAATCCAATATTGCCTAAGCTTAAATCACAGAATTGTTTCATGTATTCCCAATTTGTATTTTTTAACCCTGATTCGACATATTTTCTGCTTCCTGTGTACATGTATGTATAATTACTATTCCGGTAAATTTCATTTTTATATGTATAACGAAACTAAAAAATAACAATATAAATAGGGATCAAAGGATGTTGAACTGAAAGTGATTCGAGCGAACTCTGAAAAAGGGGGAGAAAAATCAACGATTTTCTAAATGTGCCGTTCGAAATGATTTTTTGTCGGCAAAATCGAAATCGTATTTGAAAATGTTTTAGTCGGGACTCTGCGAACATCGCGATATTGGAAATATTGTTTCACAAACCGTGATATCGCAGACGTACCCGAGAGAATTTTTCACGTGATACAAATCCAAATCATATAGTAAATATTTATAAAAATATTAATATTTTGATAGGAAAAAGAGAAAAAAAATCAAAATCCTACCCGATCCTTTAAATATATGTTTTATTATATTAAATCTCACGTGAAATATGATGTGTTCAATCGGTTCTTTCATGTATTATATTTTCGCTCTATTAGATATTCTTTAGTCTATTCACTGGGAAAAAAATGGTAACATGTAATATTTTATTGTGAATTCATTACTTCGATATATCCGTATGATATAAAAAAAACCTTTTTTTTCTTTGATGTAGGGTACTTGACAACAGGCACAAAAATATAACGAAATATGTTCATTAGTTTCAAAGGGTGCGTCCGCGGGCGACCCGATGAACGTAAATAATAAACAAGATATATTTATTATTTATTGCATTGAAAAAATAAAATTTAAAATCCTGGACGAGTGTTGACTCGACGGTTGCTCTCGGGTAAAACTTCGGAAAAAGAAAATTGAGCGGATTGACGTCCGCCTCGTAGTGCAGTGGTTGGCGTGTTTGCCTACCGCGCTGGTCCCGGGTTAGATTCCTGGGAAGTTCGACATGATATATTGTTAAAAAATGTGGCTCTCCGATGAAGTTTTTCATTGTTTCAGTACTGGTACTTGAAGAGTTAAAATGACAACCTTACCGTCTTGTATCAAATGATCGAGATACGCTGCATTTTATCGAAAAATGCTGCGTTTTATGCACCACCGCATGGGAATAAGAGTTTGACGATGTTGACGAAGAAAAAAACAAAATTCACATTCGATTTTGATGTAGGTATATATCAAACAAATTTATAAATAAAATACATAATACATAATGTTCGGTGTTGTTATTAGATCATACTTCAGGACATGTTTATGAGCGCCGTATTTCAAGGTTTAAAAAAGATACTTATAAAAGTCATAAGTTGCAGTATCTGAATAAAAATAAAATAAAATACATTTCACGATACAGAGGAAAGGAAATTGAGGGGAAATGGTATTTGAAAGGAGTTTATAGAGATTGAGTATAAAGAGTAGATGGCAAGGGGTTTCAGACGTCAATAAGGCGACGCGACGCGACGCCGACGCGACGCTGACGTTAAAAAGGATGCATCTTTTGTATGAAAGGGAAGTTAATTTCATGTCTAGGAGGTTGCTTGTAAAAGTAATAAAATAAAATTGCCAGTACAAATATGCACGTTAAGTACTTACCTACATCAAGCCTGTGAGGATTCTCTCGTTGTAGTTATTAGTTTTTAATCTATTCATTAGAAGAAAGATATTTGTATCTCCACTCACCTGCCCGTCCCAGTGATGTGACCGGTGATACAATTGATGAATATCTCGGCAAACACTATGAAAATTACCTCCAAGTAAACTGCTACACACAAGGAAACATGTAACACATTTAGGTAAATTCGAAAATTTTGAATAAAATATATTGTCCATCAGAATCTTGGAAAATTACAAAATATCGAGTACCCTGAGACAAATATACGAATTATTCATTTGAAAGAAAGAGGCGTCATCTAGTTAGATCATTAAGTAGGACGCATACATAATTTGAATAAAATGAAAAGAGACAGCTATTATCAAGCGATCGTTTTTTAACTTCTTGTTACGTAAGGTTAACTTAAGGTAATCTCAGGTTACGCTTGGGACTTTTTTCACAGTTTGTTAAAGATTTAAAAATTACACAGTAGGTACAAATTTTTGTCGTATTTTTTTTACTAAACTTTTGGTATTTTTAACATTATTTTACGTTTTGTTTACCCAACAAATTCAAACATTTAGTATTCTTGTGTCGCCTTGCTTTCGCTTCTTGCAGTGCTGCCAGCGGGTGCGGTACTCTACCAATACCACACTACACACAACTTGCGTCTATCTTGAAACGGGTTTACCTACATATATATTAATTAAGTTAGTTTTTTGGTGAATAAATATATCTGTATATTTATGCAACAAAAAACTAACTTTTCATAAATATCGAAAATATAATGCATAATATTGTACTGTACTATTAGGTATGATAAATTTATGTATTTTTTCTAATTTATAAATTGTGTATTATTTTGCGCGATGTAAATGTTTTTTTTAAATGCCCAATAGACATTATTATTAATTTGTATTTATTTTTATTAAATTTTTCACTGTTACGTAAGATTTCCTGAGCTGTTCTATTGGGCTTACATTATTGTTTTCTCTTATCCCTTTCTTTATATTTTCAAGCAATCATCAAATAAATATGAATTTGCTGTATTTTTACCTCCAAGGCAATAAATATTAGGAGATGGAAGACTTTACAAAACATTAATGTTTAAATATCGACAAAGTGGCGAATGTCACACAGTGTGTAAAGTGATAATTTAAAACAGCCAAAATGCTGACTCGCACATTCCTCATCATCAATGTCTTCATCTCTGTTGTAATATTAGCGTTATTGTTCATTTATTCTCTGGATAAACTTTTCGACACTTCGGAAGGCTTTCGAAAAAGGACCTTTTCTACCGAAATGGGAATAAGGTTCATAATAGTGTTAGGAGTACGTATATATTGTCTATAATCCTTTTATCTTTGTGGGAGGGTCGAATCCACTTATCGGAATAATTGAATATCGGATGTCCATTCCTTTCAGTTTATTCAATACTAATAGGCTTAACTAACAAAAAGGTAAAACATATAAATAAGGACGTAATCATGTTCATAATACACAGGAACAAACTGATTCTTTAAGTCACTTTAGATCTTTATAAGGTTTGTTTATAGATAGAAATACTTTGTTTTATTTATTTTATTTGATTTTATTTGAGAAATCAACAGTTCTACATACATATGTATAGTAAACAAACAGATATAGTGTATAAACTCAGAACTAATAACAGATTTCCACAAAGTATACAAAGTTAGTAAATAAATACATACAAGTTTATAGATATAAAAATGTTATTTTCATATACTCGTAAATAGTTTTCAATAATTAAAGATTTTTTTTATTTTTTTTAGAACAGTAAGTTATTGGAAATTGGTCGGGATTAAGACACGGGTGCTTAAAGAGAGGATAAGGGGGTGAAGGGAAATGTACATATTTATTATTATAATGTCCTCCAAGTTACATAGTGCATTTTTAGTGTAAATTTTAAATTTCACAGAGTGATGTTTGCGTAATCTATATTTTTAAATTTGGTATTGTACACTGAAAAAGTCCTACGAAAAAAAGCATTGGTAACATACGATGTTTTACTCATTGGTACACGAAACAAGTGGTACCGTCTACAAATCCTGGCTGGCACATGTATTGTTATTAAACTAAGTAGTTCTGTACAGTCAACTATTCCTATCATAATTTTGTGAAGTAGTCCGCACACACTCTGCGGTATTGTAGAGAAGTGATTCCATGGTAGGTGGAGGCAGTGAGTGTTGATAAGAAATATCGGTTTTGTATTTTAGGTCTTTATAAATTTGTTTTCAATATTTTATACTCTTGTTATGGAATACTGAGGATTCCATATCTGAGATGCGTATTCCAAATGGCTTCTGACAAACGTATACTATAATGCAATTAGGGCCTTTGGATAATCAAAGTGTTTACTCATTTGAATTATGAAACCTAACATGCTCAATCAATGCTTTGGAGGTAATTTTATTGATATGCGATTCAAAAAGTAATTTCAAGTTTTATTCAATTTAATTATCTTTACAGAGTAATTATGCGGCGGAAACCCGAGTCGCGCATATTATTATGTAGTTTGGTTAAAATTAAATGGTTTTTGTAATAAGGAAATTCAGTGTTTAAAAAAAAATTTTTATAAATTTAAGAGTATACCTGACAACTAAAGAGAGACCTCCGTACCCGTTAAAACATATTTGACGTTCAAAAACATGGCTACCTGGAAAACGAAAATTTATTACAACACACAACAACACTATAATTGATTGGTTATCGCTAATGCGAACCAGTGACGTTTCAAAGTACATAGTTCATTTTTATCTAAACCATTTTGTTTCCATACATTTTCTTGAAACTTTGCCGCACAATTAAATGGTCTCATTTTTACCGCGTGTAAGAAAATATCTTTTATATCCAATTTCCTTCAGCGTTGAACTTCTTCTTTCGATTAAGCCTTCATAGCAAATATATAACTGATCAAGTGTTTTTTCGGATGTTAAATATGTTTTTCTTCTTCAGCCTTCTTTTCTTCACTGCTGTTTTAAACCTCTTCCAAACATTACCACTCCTTTCTATTCCTTGGTTTTTCCATCCATGTACCGGCCATCGATGCAATGTGGTCATTCTATTTTCATATAGCCTTCAACACCTCTTCTGTTTGCCCGTGGTCTCCACATTATTCCTTTACTCCGAAATAATAAAATATATTGTCACTCGGTAACATATTTAATAAAGAAATAAAAATGACGGTGAGTCAGAGAAGTTTAAAGAAAACCAATTTAAGAATTAAAAAAAAATATCGTATAATTATTGTATTATCAATATTAAAATTTTCGTAACTCACTATCCTTTTTATAAATGTCCCGATAAAACTCTGCGTCCGAGCGGACTGAGAATATAGTTAGGTGTAAAATGGAACCAGAATCCTCGAGCGAGTGCTTTAACTCGACGGCTACCTCGGGTAAAATCGTGAATGAGAAAATCGAATGGATAATTAAGTGTTAACCGCAAAACACTCCGGTTCCATACTGCAAAGTTATACGTTTCTGGACTGGCACCTGAAGCGTAAGTCTGATCACCTTAATCTTTATGTAACAGATGATCTATTAACGCTACGTTTAGTGTACCAATGCGGTGCGTTAAACTCCATCGAGTGCGTAAAAGGATTTGATGATAAATAATTTGATATTTGTTTTATATTTAAAATCCGTCGATTAAAAAAATGCAATCCTGAAACTGCGCCGACGTTTTTACCACTTTTGATTATTTTTGATACGCCTACCTGTGCGTGGGTGCATTCTCAACAGTAGTAGAATCATTTACCTGCTATATTCATAGTTGCTTCCTGGAAAAGGTTCGCTACGAGTATCTGTTGAAATATTTACACGGAATCGGTAAATAACCGTGAACTGATCGGACGCTTTATTTTGAATGCCACAATCAATAACCGTCTTACACCAGTCAAGTTTGCTTTATAAAGGGATAAAATAAGGATTTGGGAGCAAAGTTGAGTGACAGGTATTACTTTCGACTGGGAGATGTTTTATTTACGATATTCTCTAAGGGAAGTTTGTGTAACGTGATTCGTACTAAATTCAGTAAATATAATATATGTACGCACCGAATCAAATCAAAACAAATAAATATATGTAAAAAGGAAAAAAAAAACAAAGGAAGACATAAATAAAAATACACAACAGGCCAAGAGGCCACGGCACAATACACCCGGGGTCGAGTAATATCGATTTCGATCTCAAACAAAATCTACAACCGTCGCGTCGCGTCGCACGCTAGACAAGTGTCTCGAGACAGCTCTGCACGTTAGCTAATATTTTATTTATTCATTAAACACTTTATAAACATATACTTCACATTATTTCACATTACATACATTAATATTATTATTTTTAGTAAAATTTCTCTTCTGAAATTTTCGTTACTGCTAAAATCGCTTTAATGAAATTTTATCGACTACTTTTAGTTTAAAATCTTCTGCTTATATTGCTTTTTCAAATTTTAAAGATTTCTTGCCATACCTGTTATTCTTTCTTTTTTCTCCGCTGCCACGACATGTTTTTATACTTTTAAACTACTTTTAATTACTTATATTATATATGTATATAAAATCAATATATTACTGCTCTTACTATAATGTGCAATTAATTTTGAAGAAGATTTTGAATTAAATTTATTTTCTTATATTTCTTCTCATCGTTCCTTTGAATCCCTTAAAATATGTACGTGTATATTTATGTTTTTCCTTTTTTTTTAATGTTACAACTGTTTTATTTTATTTTAACATCTGTGCATGTTTTTCATGCTTTATTTTAATTCTTAACTTTTACAAATTTTCTTCATTTTTAATATTATTTCCATTTGTAAATACGAGTACTCACATCAAATTACAAATTTTAAAATAACCTTTTTTACTTAAATTTTAATTTTTAAACAACTTCCATTTATGTTTTTTTTTCTCTTCTCTTTTTTGTACTTTCATTAATAACCTAATATATAATTACTTTATAATATGGAAACTTCACTGGTCAGTTAGAGTTAAGTCTAACTGTGTAAAATATAAAACTTTGTAACTGTACTGTATGTTTCCTAAATAAAAGAAAATAAATAAAAAAAAATAAAAAACTGACAAATTAATTAACCAGTGAAAGAGATGTTTTAAAAAATGATTTCACCAGGTACTAAGGAACAAAAAAAATTTCATTAATGTCAATTGTGAAACATCTTTAGCGACCAGGTTTTTTTTAATCAATTTTTTTTCATGTTGTCAAACTGCAAAATGTTTATCGTTTGCTTAAATAACACAGTATTTTTTCCCCACTACCTTTTACTGTAATTGATCTTTTTATGTTTCTCGTAATACACCCTTCACTCGGACAGCGTTGCAAGTTTATATTCCGCAAACTATTTTCAACATTTTATTTTACTAAAACCACTTTCAGGTCTCAACGCCTTAGAAATGTTTTCACATTCCCGTTCACACCAAGAAAACGTTCGAATGCTTTCAAATAAGATTCTCAATGATAAAGTGGATGAATGCAATTGAAAGAAAATATTACGTTTCAATATAGATGTATCGGTAGAAGACATATTGAACTTCTTAAGTAAGAAAACCTTATTTTTGAATGAACTAGAAATCAACAATGTTTGATTATGTCCAAATCCAGCCAGTCTGCAACCATTTGGACATAATCAAACATTGTTGAATTACTACCTGGTAAAAGAAGAAGTATAAAAAATGGAAAATTGTTTTCAGGCGTAGCCTAGTAGGTGATTTAGTTCAGCCGGATGAATCTGACCCACGTGATAAAGGTTTCAGCTCTTTTACTTCACAAAAGTCAACAGATGGAAGAGTTGAGGAAATGTGTATGTTTAAACATGGGCAGAATGGTAAATGTTACACAGTGTGTAAAGTGCCACTTAAACCAGCCAATGACAGGTCATAAGCCCTGTAAATGCCTAGAATTCCTTATTTCCTTCTCAAAAATGTTTTCCCTCTCTGTTGAAATAAATTTAAATATGGACTAGAAATCTGCTAATCACACTTAACCTTTGACAATGTATGTATAGTTAATCTTATTTGTTCTACTGTACGTTACTTCAATTACATAAATATTTCTGTGTCATACTTAGCGTAATGGATGGCGGGTGCGCCTGCCATGCTCGAGGTCCAGGTTCGACCACTACACTTCTAGGCGGACTTTTATCTACACCCGATCCCCCTTTTCAGGGTTTTATTCTGAGGAAAACACTGGTCCAGGGTTGCGATAGTATTTTAAATGTATTTTTTATCCCCTGGACACAAACGAAATAAACCAACCCACACATTTAAACCTCAAACACCAAATGTAATAAGTGACTATCCGTGGTGGGCCATACCTACATTTGGTTACAACTTCCAATTCACATAAAAAAATAATTCGCAAATCAATATTCGGTAAGTGATTATGACAAAGTCATACACTAATACCCGTATACAGAGACAAACCTTAAGGTGAGGAAAGTACATTCTATTATCTTCACCTTCGGTTTATTCTCTGCATTTGAAATTAGAATGTACTTTCCTTACCTTAAGTTTTGTCTCTGCATACGGGTATAAGACACCCCTGCAATAAATAACAAACATTCACACTGTTTCACTACGTATTCGCCCTCTTCAAATTCCAGCACTAATATATTATCATGTATATAAAAACCCAATGCAAGGATTTATTCTCCATTCTTCTTTCCGTCTTATGCTCCAGGAACAATAAAATATCGCTGTTTTTTGAAGCGTTTGAAATCAATATATCTGTCCACCGTAGCAGGAATCGATCCTAGAATCTCAAGAATGGTAGGCGAATGAGCCAACCACTTTACAACGATGTGGATTTACCTCCATTCGATTCAGGATTTTTACCTGGGAGCAGCCATTGAGTCAAAAACACTAGTCCAAGGTTCGGGTTCTATTTCACACATCTACTACTACCTCTTCTGTCTGTAGCCGTCCACCCCTGAACGTAGGCCTTCTCCGTCCTTTTCCATGCCAAACGGTCTCAGGCTATTTGCATCCACGCTGTTCCCGAATGGTTCGAAATATCGTGAATCCAGCGAAGCTGGGGTCACCCGGGGTTTTTGGTAGTAGACCGAAGGTGCCAGCGTAGGAGGCGTTTTGTCCAATTATCGTCCGAGCTGCAACATAACCAGCCTAAAGTCATTTTAACGTTGCATTTCTTTCACTGATGTCCAGCACTTTTTTTGGTTCATGTGATTGCATTTCTCACTTTATCTCTAAGACCAATCCCCAGCATCGCTCGCTATATGTGCGTACTAGGAGTTAATGAACCTATATGTTCGTACTAGAGGTTCGATCATTTTACAAAATATGGCCAAGTTTTCCAAAACCTTCCCCTCCCGACCCAACCCTTCTGTTGATCTCCGTTGTTTGAGTTTCTTTGCCAAGCACAAATTTATGGCCGAGATGTATATATTTATTTGCTGCCTCTATGGGTATATTATCGATAATTTTTCTTACAGGAGTAAGTGGCATCACTTTAGTTTTATTTAAGTTCATGCATAATCCTATTTTGATGGAGGCGTTGTTCAGCGCTTTAAGTATAATAGAGTTTTACTATTTCACTCACAGAACTGTATTTTTCATCCGCCTGAACACAGAATAAATGTATGATATTTGTATAACCCATCATTATTAGATCAATCTCTTTATAAATGTAGTTTGTTTTCATAAAAAAGGCTTCAAAACTTGATAAAATAAATGGATAACTAAAAGGACTAGAAAGAAAGTTGAGGAATATGTCTCATTTAACAGACTTTTATTATTGTGTGCATCAAAAGTCTTTTTAGCATTATCTTTTTGATTTGGAATTTTTTTATTGCGTAATTTTTGTTTTTGAAAAATGATTTATCTTAACTAAAATAACATTACAATTGATGTGTAAAATGTAAATAATTGATGTGTGAATGTGAAAAAAAAAACTATTGTCTTCAGAACAAGTCTATGGGCCAGTGAGGTGGCTTCTTCCACAAAGAAGTCTGTACTTTGTATATTTGAATGTTTTTGTTTTGGATTATTGAGAAAAGAAAATAGATGTGTCAAAAATAAATTGATTAAGCAAAATCAAACTTACCGATAAAGGTTACAAACATGTGAACGAGTAAAATGTTGAAGCTGCCAACATTACAATTGCTACAAAAACGTATGTATACAATTAAAATGTATGTTTGGTTAAAGTTTTCCCTTAAATTGAGAGTTGTTTAAATTCATATCACATTTACTTTTTTACGTTTTTTATTTTGGAATGATCTATTCTACGATTCAACTCGTTTTTTTGGTCGACTTTTCGATATCTTATGTATTTACGAGTCCGCGCAATGGGGGGAGCGTGGGGGCAGTTTACATATCAGGTTCGTGTCACTCAGACCCTTGTTTATAAATTCGTCTCACGTCATCATGCACCCTGCTTTCTTTCTCCCCAACTTGCTCGGTTCTCAATTGCCTCTTTTTTATTTAATAAGAATATACCTTTTTTAAATATTTTTTTTACCATAATTCCGAGTTTATAGTTAGAGTAAAAATGGTGTTTTTCTATCTCCAGGCGAATGAAAAATACGGTGATGTGTGTCGAATAGAACCAGAATCTTGGAAGAGTGGTTTCGACTCGATGGCTACTCTCAGGCAAAAATCCTGATAAAATCAAATCGAGTCGGGGAATAGTCCACCTCGTGTAGTGATTACCGCTTTCGCCTGCGACACTTGAGGTCTTAAGTTCGATTCCTGGTAGGGTAAAAATGTTATATTTCTTAATACTGCAACATTTCACGGTCCCTAGACTGGTTCCTGAAGCGTAAGACTGATGATCGAAAAACGCCGCACTCGGACTACCGATGCACTGCTCTATACACTATCTGGTTCGGTACAGGGCTCAGTTATGATAATATAGTGTGCGCATACTGCCTCCAGGCATCTCCGTCTGCTGACAACTCCTGTGAATCCTCTCAAGTCAGGTTCACATCCCGTATTTTTGGCATGAACTGCCAACGAATATTTAGCAGTGGTCTCCCGGAACGACGAAAACGTAAAATTATATTTTACATCGCATTTAATACAGAATCTGTTGACCGTAACATTTCTTAAATAAAAAAAACATAAAGGATCTCTCAACAGAGACAAACGTATTTTATTCGACATATGTCTGTTCAGAAATAAAGGAATGATTTGAATATACGGAAGTCCGAACATTCTAACATACTCGCATGTAGACAAGTGAGAAAAAAAGAAGATGCGAATTAAGTCAGCAGTTTTAGCATCTAAGTGCGTTTTTATTGTAAAAAAGATTGCGACTGCTATTGCATCACAAAAGTTGAAATTGCACGATGATTGGGAGATTTTAAACTAATTAAGCACCTACATACCTAACGATCGAGAATATTTTCACGGTCGTTAAAGATATATCTAAATTAATACATTGAAACATTTTTAACATCCTTTGTCGTTTTACTATCACAAAAAGTCATTAATATAAAACTGCCCAATAAAATGCACACGCACACACAATGCATTGCCTTTAAAAAATCAAGCTCACAGATAAACAGATAATAGGGACTCAGACAGTTCGTCGCTTTAGTTCGTTTTGGTCCAATATACCATTTTTAATGAAATTAAGTCAAGTGCACAGAAGTTTTGACGAAGCCTTAAATTATAAAAATAAAAAAAATTGTTTAAGAGGTTTTTTATTTAGTTGCGTTCATTATTTGTGTTTTGGTCAGTCGGATAAAAACGAACTGAAGCAACGAATTGTGAGCTCCGAAATAATACGTTTCTCATACCATAACACTACACCTGCCAACCAATCTATAACATAATGATCATCTTCCTATCTCTACAAGCGAAATATCTCGTGTGACTTACGCAGATCGAATTTTATATTTCTCGTCCAGCCACCGATTTCACAATACTATCTTACATTTCCCGCCGCTGTCTATTCCCTCCTCTCCCGTGCCCACCCTCCTCCCGCCGACAATGTAATCCTCGGATGATAGGATTGACTTTTTCAACCGCAATGGCCTTTACGTTCGCTGTGCGTAAGCTTTCCGTTAGTGAACGATTCGAGTTTATCCGTCCCTCCCTCACTCGCTAACTGCATGTCGGGTTGTCACTCTTTCTCGCCCAGGTATCGTGCCGGGTTATTATTAACTGCTAACTTTTCGGCTCGCTTCAGATGTAAATACGATCTTATTTTCTTTATTCATAAAGAAGGCTCAGTTGGCGTAAAATTGAAGATTTTTTTGTTCCAACTTATTGGCTAAGACGCTTTTTGAAAAGGATTGTGGGTTAAAGTTCAGTCAGTTACCACATACGTCGCGGTGAAAAAGATAGTTCCGTAATATTAGTAGTACCAAATAATAATTTCAGACTTTAGAAAATGAAAATTGACTATTTTGTCGATATGTTTCGCACGATCAATGCTCAAAAGGGATGTTAAATTCCATCCATTCGCAAAACCGGTTCAATGTCAGTGCCACAGTCTTTAATTAACTTCGAACCGATCCCTCGAGTGTCGCTTTGCTTCTTAATAAGCGAGTCTCATCTCCTATTGATAAATAATCGACTCCGTGTTTATCTAGAGTACACGGCTGCCATTTTGGTTTCTCTCTCAAGGATCGTGGAGCGGGTAACGTAACATTATAATAATCGTAAAACTGGTCGTGTATGAGACTTTATTGGCGAGCTCGGGTTAAAAAGCCTCGGCGTGTGACGATCCTCTGTCCCGTAATTTTAAATCGTTTCATACGCTAGTAAATTTGAACATAAAAGTGAAATGGTGGAGTTGCGATTTCACGCTTAACAAAATCGCGATTTTTCAGATTGCTTTGTGTCTTCGGTGGTGAATAGCTGATGACGCAGAGACACAATCTCCGGAACGAAAATTCCCTACAAATATTTTACCATATTTATGATTGTCCCCACATCCACATTGAAAATATATAATCTTTCGAATAACAATAGGAACGGCGCGGCGTCAATTCCAGAATTAGCTCAATATATTTTTGCAATCCATAATATATTAGAAAGGGGAATTATGCCACGTGATTTATGAAAATACTCCTGTAAACAAGTCTTAGTAAAAGACAAAACGTGAATAAATTATGTATAATCAGGGTGCTTTGAATTTTATGAATAAATTGTATCAAGGATTTCTATAGCCTCATTATGTCATATTACGTTTCCTCATTCGCCATTAGTTAATTGAAATTCATATGTCATTATGATTGAGATTTCTACATCATCAGTCTTGTTTATGTAGAAGACAAAAAATAAAAAAAAACAAACATGAAAAACATTTTTTTTTTTCGACATTGATTTTCCCACAGTAATATTTTGTATCGACTCCCGTTAATGCGAAGCTATTCCGTCAAGTCGAGCGCTTCGTACTTGCGATTAATTATTCGCAATTGAGACTTCATTAAAGTCGCAAAATAATTCAATCAGCAGTGAATAGTTTAAATGCAAATAAAGAATATAGTCTAGTCAAATACCGTATTTCTCTAGCGAAATGAGTAGATCTCACCGTCTCCTCTCCTTAACTGGTTTCTACTTTACACTTGTTTAAGAGTCGCAAACAGTGCAAACTGCGAAGCTGTATGAGAATACAAATATATTAGGTGGGTATGGTAAACACCTCTAGAAATCCCATTTACAACCCCTTTGTATAGGTACTCAAACAGCCTAAGGTCAATACCAGATGTAGAACGAGATCATTGACAAATTTATTATATTATGTGATTGGGATTTTGTTCCCGCTAAAAATGTTTAAGATTTGTTTTTTAACAAATTCATATTTTATTTTTTATGCCTTGACGACTAAAGTAAAAGAAAAAACGTTTCCTTTAAAAAGAACCATGCGGTCGATACTCTCGGAAAATATTTTTTATTTGTGCCACTTTTATTATTTATAAAAAATAAATTAACAATTTTCATCGCGTTTAACTAGTAATTTTTAGTAATCCGTATCAAAGAGCCATTTGATTATGGATAAAACACAATATCCTTTAACTTCAACAGCCGACGGGAATCCCTTATAGACTTGCCGCACTGTTTAGGGTAAATAACAACAGTCTTAAGCTAATCTTTCCTTTGTACCGACTCTGTATAGAAGACATTAAAATAAATTACATTTTCCATTGTTTCAGGTAGCGCTTTCGGCACATTATGAACGCCATGGAGAAGTCAGGTAAGATATCTTCTCTTGATTGTAAAAATTTGAATAACAAATCACCTCTCACTGGGAAGGATACACATGAAGAAATTCCCCTCAGCTCCCGAATTGTTATGTACAAAGTACCCAGAAGCCGAACGAAGTTTAGATAAATAATGTCTTAGAGGCGAGCTTACTTTTTCTTTTGTAATCAAAATATTACAAAGGTACGGAGGGATAATAATTATTCATGTGTTTTCTTAAGTGCTTCATAACAACTGTGGGTATTCTAACTCCATCTTAATTTTGTTTCAAAAAACACAAAACTTTTATAATTTTTCATTGAGGTCCATGTTTGCAATATTTATATATGTACTTTTTTTACGTACGATACCATTTATACATAAGTCGTATTAATTTTTATTTAACAAATACTATTTTTTTAAATGTGTAAATTGAAAAAGCATCTAGTTAACAATAGACTTAGGATGTTTACCGAAACACGATTTTTTTTTTTTTGAGTTAAAGCATTAAATATGATATTGATATAAATTTTAATTTACAAAAATAACTATATTTTTGTTAGTCTCGAACTAGCTAATTATGCACCTATTGTATAGATAGTCAGTAATATTTTGAGTACTTATGGAAGTGATTTTTTGTAACATAAAATTGAAGAATTAAAAGGTAAAATAGATATTCATGCTGATATTGAAATGTTTAATATAATTATTGGTACATTGTGTAATGTGTTATCACTATAAGCTGTGGAAAATTTGTAGTTTTCAATACCGATATCAATGTAAACTTTTTTTAAATTTCAACATAAATTATCAAACACATACCCGTATGAGTTCAAATTCCAAACGTATGAGTTTTAATTCCAAACGTATGAGTTTAAATTCCAAATAGGTTTATATGTAAATTTTGGTATTTTCAAACAATATGTAAAATAACTCCTTAGTATAAAAAAATACACTTTATTTAAATCTTGATTTCGGAGTTTGTTAATTTTGAAACTCCAATATAATAAAGTTTCGGTTTGTAAGGATACAGAGGAATACTGGTTAAGGTAAATATTATGGTAATTCCTTTTTGTGTTCATTTAAATTGAAAACATTTCTCTTTGTTCATCAGAGCAGTTTAATTTTTAATGATGGCATCAATGTTCATGGCGAAAATATCAAAAGATGTTATTATTTGTGCCATCCCTTGTATAAAATGAAATCTTTGTATCAAGTTATACTTGATATGCGAGTAATATTTTCTAAAAAAATATTGCATTTCAAGGATTGCTAAATAATCATAAACAACAAAATGTGATAAAAAAATGCCTTCATCAACGAATTGAGAAGTGTAATAAATCAAAATTTTAACGCTAAAACTATAAAACGCGTATCTTGTTATTGTTCTCTGGTATTCATTACGTTGCTTAACTTATGAAAAAAATACGCTCGTATAAATAATATTATTTACCAATTTATCTAACATTTTCATGAATTTGATGGTAACTAAAAGCATTCTCGATATTTATTTCAATAAACACAAAAGGTCATGCATTAAATATATTTTTAATGTGTCCTGTTTTCACAGAACGATATTTGAAACAAATAAGGAAAATGGGTGTTTAAATGAATTACACAATTACCTGTAAACTTTTTTGTAAATATATCATGATGCGGTTGTGTTATACGTTTAACTTAAAATATACAGTCTGGTGAAGGTAATTGATTATTATTTTATTAGTTAACTGTTTTTTTTTTTACGCAGTTTGATTAAAATATTGTTTGTAATATGATGTATGCGGCCTCGTGGTGTAGTGGTCAAGACGCTTGACTCGCGCACGGAAGGTTCCGGGTTCGATTCCCGGTGAGAACACAAAAATTAAGATGTGATTTTTCTCAAGCCTGGGTGCTCTGTGATGTAATTCACCACTGTAAAAAGGCCTCCTGGCCTGTTGTGGTACAAAAAAATATGTAAAATGTAAATGCAATGTAAATCCTATATCAATTTATGTGCGTTGCTATTTGTGTGCTGTCTCTTTTTACATATATTGTTTTGTACATTTTGCGATATTTTACTCATGGATAAACTTACCGTGTAGAATTTTTCCATCAAATAATTGTACGATAATATGATATATCTAGAAAATTGGTTATTTCAATTATAAATTGCCTAAATTATTAATATATTTTGCTTTTTTATAGGTAACATTTAAGTTTATTTAAGGTAAGGTCAGAAAGCGATGAAATTTGGTTCCTGGTTTATAAACATCAGATCTTTAAACTGTGTGAAATGTATTTTTATTGTAACATAATTATTAATTTATTAAATGGAAATACAAAAAAAAAAAATAACATTAACTTTTATACTTGAAATCTTGTAAAATCGTGAATTCTCTAAAATATATCAAATGGCATAGATTACAAATTACGATATCAGGATTGAAACTCTTGTCGTTCTGCACAATGCAATATTCGCATCAAAATGTTTTCATTGCATGACATTATGGAGATTGCTGTTTCGAAGGTAAGTATGAAGATCGCAAGAAGTATGCGTTTCATTATTAAGGTAAGATTTCATTTGATAAACATTTTAATAGAGGTATATTTAATACTGTACTTTGCAACTAATGTTTTTAAACGTGTTATATGCGTCTGATATACAAATTGTAATGCGTTGGATTTTATAGATGTATTTTTATAAATTGAAAAAATGTGTTTAAAACATAAATACACATTGCGCGATATTAATACGAAATTTCAAATCGTTACATAATACTCATATACACAGACACCTTTGTTTCAATACATCATTTTAAAACTAGTTACTTATCTGAATTCCCCTATCCGTACAATATAATTATGTATATTGCAGCGTATCAGTTGAACCATCCAATGACAGATCACGAGACCTTTAAATGTCTAGATTTCGATATCCCCTTCGCAGAAATTTTCTTCATCTCTGTTGTAATATGTATTATTTAACGTTAATTGAAAGGTAAAATGTAGATTTCACGGAAACTTAACTGAGATCATGCGAAGCATTTAATTCTGCAATATACATGCTTAAGCCCAAAACCGTAACATTCTCCAAAGTAGGATTTATCGTCTCGCTTAATGCTTTATGGAGCTTCGTTTCATTTGATTAGGACCATTTATATGTAAATTAGTAGCAACAATTAACAAATAGACGGTTTATACCGTAGAAAATACGACTCGAGACATTCCTTACAGGACACAGAGTTCTAATTGCAAGGTATATCTATTATTTGTTACACGAAGGATCAATCTTACGCTCCCGTCGAATTGACGTGAAAAATATACTTCATAATGATTTTATCGGGAATCAAACTCGGCATCGCGCATTGTAGCCAAAAAGGTCAACCACACTATGGGGCGGACAAACAATATATAATAACATGAATAATATTAAGTAAGTTAAACACGTCGAAAAGCAAAAAAAATGAAATAGTTTATCTTAATTTAAAGGTCTGCAAACAAATAGGTATGCTAATTGATTAATGATCTTTTATTTTATGTATCAATAATTGTTCCCGATGAAATTCTTTCAAATCATCATAGGGTGGAAATAAACTGAAAAAATTAATAAATTCCACTGTTAGAAGGCAACGACGAGATATAACACATTGTATTGTTCAAAGCCCAGACCCCCACGAAATTCACCAGCTCTGGTCGGAAGTAACGGGTAGCATCGCTATCCGTTGATCCTAGGGTTTGAATAGTTAATCAAATAAATGAGTTGTTGTCCTCTTTAGTAATGGACTATTTTCTCCAGAAATGTAAATGAGAAATTAAACCTCTTTTACATTAACATATTACAACAGAGATGAAGAACATTTTATAGAAGGTAATTTAGATATCTAGGCTAGGCAATGACAGGACTTATGACTAGTCATTGAATGGTTTAAGTTGCCACTTTACACACTGTGTAATATTCACCATTCTGCCCATATTTGAATATCTATATTCCTTAAATTCTTTCATCTGTTGATGTTTGTGAAGTTTACATAGTGTGTAAAGTGGCCACATAAACCAGCCAATGACAAGTCATAAGTCCTGTAGATGCCTAGACTTCTATATTACCTTCTCTAAAATGTTCTTCATCTTTGTTGTAATATTTTAATATTAACAGCTCCTCGGGGAGTTGAATCCAGTCCTTGTCCACAAAAATTTTGACAAAATTAAAATATTGTCTCTTTTACATTGTTTAATAAATTGATAGCAAGAGTTATTGACAGTACGTGAAATATGATAATTGCGGTTCCATAATAATTAATAATCAGCTTTAGTAAACAAGTCTAGGAATGTTGAAGCTAAACGATTTATAACGTAATTTTCTAATGGTCACTGTGAGAGTAAATATAAATGCGATATTTAAAATAATATGATAAGAGTCACCTCGTTACATTTACGAGATAATAAAATTAACAACTACAACACTCTATTTAGAATTATCATTAATTTTGTTTTATTTGTTATGGATTTTTTTTTTGTGAAATATAACTTAAAATAAGGCCGTTGATTTTCAACAATTGTATTTACTTGTCAGTTACTTGTAAAAATTAAGTCGGATCAAGACATAACTTATATTTAAAATTATCGTCGTGATCAACGGCGGATGAGCAAAAATGCGATATTGAATTTATTTTATATTTGATATTGAAAATGTTGACAAAAGGCATTATATTCCAGGTTTGAAAAACAATAATTAAACTCACCCAAGATAGGAGATTCTCACACCCAAGATTTTGATATAAAGCGTCAAAAATATTTTGAAACCGCTCTCATGTGAATTTGGAGAAAATCACGCGTCATTATTCGACGATCAGGACGATATGTGAGTTTTTAAAAAAAGTTCTTTCTACACATTTATTTGGCCAATTAAATCTGAAGATACCCATGAAAGGGTTAAAGCGCTGATTGGTCAAATAAATTAATCATGTGTAAACTCGGTGTTTATGTGTTCATAATTTCCAATTAAAAAATTTATGATGTTTATTTTAGAATTGTTTTCACTTTTTTATATAAGTTTTTAAACTCCGTTATAAGAAACCTCATTAGTCTTTTTTCATTTAAATGTGTATTGTTTTATTACACTTGACTTTATAATATTGAAATAAAAAATAAAAAAATAAAAGTGGACGTGCACCGAGTATTACATTTAATATGAAAATATAACAAATTCATAATATTTGAGGAACTTGATTATGCCATGTTTTTTTCTGGCAAACTTTGCACCGTCGGCGTCGGCGTCGCACGAGTCATGGTGGTTTATTCCGATCCAGATATTAAATGAAATGTGTACGGTGTACGTATTTTAGGACAAAGTACCCACAGAGTGATAAATTGAGTATCCATTTTTCATAATCAATACAGTCAACGGATTAATTTATAATACATACATTTTTCGGAAAAAGCGTTAGTTGTAAGAAATATGGAATATACGCCTCTAGAAATATTTTCACGCTTCCAAAATAAAGTTCACAATGAAGGTGATACGTGTCTTCCATTAATCAAAAATAACTAGCAATTTATCTGATTACCCCTCCACGGTATTCTCTCATTCTCACTTTATATTCTCGATACAATAAATTACAGTCCATATTGAGTTTCGCGACTGCGGGGAACATTCATAGACAAACTGACAAGATATATTATTGGGAATCCAAGATCGAACATTTCAACGCCGCCGCCGTATGTAGAATAAGGTAGCTATTATTAGGTATCGTTCACTCCCTGCGTGTCCGAATTGCAAGTTTGCGTTCATTCTAAATGCACATACAAATTATGTAGATATTTCATTAAATAGGTTATGCAGTCAAAGCATCTACGGGGCTAATGAATTGTCATTGGCTGGTTTAAGTGGCCACTTTACACACTGTGAAACATTCACCATTCTGCCGATATTTGAACGTCTATATTTCTTCGATTCTTCCATCTGTTGATATTTGTGAAGTAAAATAGCTGAAACCTTTATTGTTGCGGGTGAGATTCATCTGATTGAATTATTTTACCTACGTAGTAGGCAGAGCCCGACAATATTTTTCAATTTCTTCTAGGACCAGGTGGATTTATCAACGATGCTTTGAGTAATTTTAACAGCTCTCTAGGGGGTTGAATCCAGTCCTTATCCACAAACGTTTGAAAGAACTCAAAACATATTGGTTGTTAAGTTATTTCTTCAATTAATTTCTAAAATGATTTTCTCCTATTCACTGTTGTTAAACAATCTTAAATGGCAATATGGACTATTTTACTCGTTACGTTTCTATTTTTTTTTGTGATCTTACTATCCGATCGTTTACTGTCTCGGGGTGCAGAAGCAGTCAACTACTAAAGAAATATTGATCATTCGGATCAGTTAACGACAAGCATAAACTCTTTAAATGCGTAAACTTCAATATACCCCTCTCTAGACATAATCATTATATTTTCTATATGGTGTAGTGATCAGCGTATTCGCCTACCATGCAAGAGGTCTCGGGTGCGATTCCCGACATGGTTGTTATAAAATATTATATTTTTTATATTTATTATATTTTTACACTAGAATATTTCATAGTCCCTGGACTGGTATCTGAAGCGTTAGACGGATCATCTTGCCTTCACGCAACAAAGGTAATTAAGATACGCTGCGATTGGTGTTCCGATGCAGTACCCTATGCACCATTAGGTGAGGGAAGCGAATGATGATGATGATGAAATAAGAAACGAGTTATATATCAGTGGCTAGTGTCGCGGACTCAGATCAGAGATCCGATGTTCGAACTCCATTTTTTACAACTTTATTCCGATTCAATAACCATCATCATTCAATGTCAGCTCCCTAGTAGGAGCATACGTGTCCATATAGAACCTTAATGCGTCTGCTGCCTGCCCCTGTGCGTCCTCCCAAGTCACGTTCGCGTTCCGTTATTATAACATAAACTGCCGATGAACAGTCAGGATTGGACGCCCAGGACGTCAAGAACCGTATGCCTCGCAAAGTAGACGAGCGTGATTAAGGCTCTCAGTAGGTATCCGCGGTATATGACCCGGCCAACCGTATCACCCCCGCTCGATGACAGTTGTCACCGAAATTTGCTGCGTCCGTTATCTTATTACTGCATTCCTCACAAAATCAAACTAGCGCACACCCGAGATTTGTATGAGACACCTATTCACGAAACTCAGTATTTTCCTCAGATTTAATAATATTCGGTTGTTTACAACTCGTTAAAAATTGCCCCAAAAATTTTAAAATTTGGGTAAACCATAAAAATGCAAATACTCTAAATTAAAAAAAAACTATTGTAAAAGTGTAAACAAAATTATTATTTTAAATAGGGTAGTATTACAATTGACTGACTTTTTATTTTATGGTTTAGAAATTAATAAATACCTACCGAGCGATAGATTTTATTTTATCTTTATGCGTTCACTCTTGTTATCTGGATAAATGACTGAATTAAATATCAAATTTATAAATTTTACATTCAATTGAACTGCGTATTACAAATTCAGTTTTGATTCTTTTTGTTTTAATTTAAATACCGAGGAGAATATTATTTTATGTATGAAGTGACCGTAAAATAATATCAAATGAACCTTAAATTTATAAAAAAAATCCCTAGAATATAATATTTAATATGATGGCAAACTTTCAAAGAAATTATATTAAATCTCAATTGCAGATTACTTCTTGTTATAAAACTCAAAAATTAATTTGGTCTATTCAAAGAAATGATTTTATTATGCGTCATTAACTTTACCCTTACTCCACGTAATTTACATTTTTCGTAGCTAAAATAATAAGCAGATAAAATACGTATATAATTTATCAGGCTTTTATAATGTTTTGAATATCCCAAAATGGTTTATGTTTCGTTAATGTAACACAAATTGTTCTACAATATGTTTTACCTACATAAAGACTGAACGTAAGTTATTTAAAAATAAACATGAACCTTCGACTCAAACCCATTCTATCACAGAACATTACGTTATAGCGCATACATATTAGAGGTTTATTGTTAAAATACATTTTTTTTAAGCAACCCTTATCCATTCTGTTCTCAGGTTAATGTCCTGAAAAACAAAATCGATTGATGGTTAGACCACCTCGTTGAGGCGTTTGCCTACCATTCTTGAGATCCTGGTTTCGATTTCTGGCAGGCTGAACGTGAAGTCTGTGCCTTGGGTCAAAGAGAGCCGTTTTTGTCAATCACAGCATTACGAGATAGTACTTTTACGACTATTTTGTGGCGCTTCAATATATAATTATTATCAATATTAATATGTCTTGAACAACTAGAATAATTTGTGTATCTAGGAAGCATGTTTTCAAAAGATGGAAGAGCAGAAAAGATGTTGAAAGGAGAGTGAATGCGGGCAACAAAATAAACGGAGCACTTATCACAATAATTGCTGATAAAAATATGTCAATTGAAGCTAAACTGGCAGTACACAATGGAGTTTTAGTTCCAACACTTATGAATGGAAGTGAAACATGAAACTAGCAGGGGAAGCATGAAAGCCGAATGAACGCGGTTGAAATGCGATCTCTCAGACGAATGTGTGGGAAATCAATGTATGACAGGGTTACGAATGATGAAATCAGGCGAGAGTGTAAATCTGAGTCAAGTATAATTGATAAGATTAAAAAAGGGTATCTGAGATGGTTCGGTCACGTAGAACGAATGGACGATGAAAGATTGGTAAAACAAGTAAATATGTCAAAAATGAACCATAACGTGAGACGAGAACGAGCAAAAAAGACGTGGAATGATCAGATAAACAAAATCTAAGGTTTGGTCATGTCGATAGCAGACAAAACCGAAGGGCATGTATGACAAGATGAATGAATGTGGAAGAATCTAGGAATGTATGCCAGGATAGACGTGTGGCGGCCCATTCTCTCTGCCTACCCCTACGGAGAAATGGCGTGACTGTGGTAGTAGTAGTAGTGGTAATCAATAATAAAACACTACCACATATTTGTGTGTACGTAAAACGGTATCTTATTTTGATCGACATAAACTCAACAAAATGCTGGCAACAAAAGAATAAAATTTCAAATTGGCCCTTTTAACCCAAACCACTTAAAGATTGATTCGAAGGGTTTTTTAACTATCGATGCGTAAGAATGATCATCTTACATTTATTTATGTGACAGATGATTGTAATACATAACGGAGTGCTTAACGTGATCACTTAAACCAATTAAAAATAGGTCATAAGCCCTGAGAATTCCTAGACTTACATATCCTTTTCTCAAACCTATTCAGCATCTATATTGTAATATCTTTAAATTATTGAAAAACGCTTCATAATGACGCTTTTTTACTTTTTTTATTTTCATAACCGTCGCTACGCTGACGAATAGAAAATAATTTTTTTATCGTAAGTATTAATTGTTTAAGTATCTGACAATTTCCAAGTTTTTATAAATATGTTTTGTGTCAGAAGCCACAATTAGCAATACATTTTTTTCACGTTAGTTATGTTTTTATTGTTAATATTTATACGAATTTCTCAAATACCATAAATTATAAAAAACATTAAAAAAAAATTTTTTTCCGTTTTTAAAAATAATTTGTTTGTAGAGTTTTTATTTAATTGTTTTATGCAGTAAATGCACATTCAGGTTGTTATAAAACAAATGTTTACGATTTTTAGTTTTACTTTAGAGCGCCCTTTAAGATTTGATGATGTTTCATAAAAACAGTACCATATAAATCAATGACAATTAATTTTACTATTTTTCATAAAATAATAAAAATCACATCATCATACTCAAATATTTATCTACACCTAGTAGCGCATGTTTTGGTTACATAAAAGTTAAAGTGATCAATCTAACGCTTCAGGTGCCAATCCAGGAACATTTAAATATTGCAGTGAAGAAATAGATTTAAAAAAATATATTTTACTTTCACTCTGCCTGCAATCGATTCCAGGACCTCAAGAATGAAAGGCACTCCATTTTTTAATTTTGGATTTTTACCTTTTTTTTATCCGTTGACGAGATTTATTTTTCTATATTTGCCTGAAAAACTATTGACTTTCTCAGGGCATGCTAAGAATTTATAATAAAGTTTTAAAAAACCGTTGGGTCTTAACAAGATGATTAATTTCAATGCATTTTATTACTTAATTCGTTTGAATGAAAGTTCGAATGCATTTATTCATTCGAATAAATAAGTAATTAAATGAATGCATAAAATAATGAATAAATAAATGTCAGGATGAATTGAATGAACGAATGCATTGATTAATTACTGAGCCACAATTCTAATTTTTAACACGTTTAACCTCCTGTAAACGCGGAGGGAAGGCGCAACTCGCAGATCTTGGGAAATCTGTGGCCATCCCCCTCCCCATGCAGGGCCATGACCTGTCGTTGGCTGGTTTAAAAGGCCACTTTACAAACTGTGTAACATTCACTATTCTGCTCACATTCAAGCATCTGTATTCCTTCAATTATTTCATTTGTGTGGTTGTGAAATTAAAGAGCTGAAACCTTTAGTTATGCGGGTGAGATTCGTGTAATTGAATTATTTCACCTATATACTAGACAACGCCGAAAATATTAATTTTTCAATTTCTATTATTTTTCATGGACCGGGTGGTTTTATCAAGAATATTTTAAATTTTTCCAAGTGTTTGTTGACAAGGACTAAATTTAACTCCTTGGGGAGCTGTTAATATTACCATATTACAACAGAGATGAATAGCATTTTAGAGAAGGTAAGGTTTCAGCTCTTTAACTTCACAAACATCAACAGATGAAAGAATTGAAGGGATATAGATGTTCGAATATGGGCAGAAGGGTGAATGTTACACAATGTGTAAAATGGCCTCTTAAACCAGCCAATGACAGGTCATAAGCCCCATAGATGCCTAGACTTATATATTACCTTCTCTAAAATGTTCTTCATCTCTGTTGTTATATGTTATTTAAAATATTAAAAAAGGTGTATTTGTTGATTACTGGTATTCAAAAAAATATTATGTGATGTATTCCTGTACGTATTTTGGTTTTATTTTCCGAGGAATAAAATTGTGAGTTCGAAATCCTATATAGTACTAAAAAATATATATTGTGTATTTCATTAAATAATAAGATTAAGTTTAATATTCCAATTCGTTTGAAGAACATCTCATATACTTATTTTTATACCTCGAAATAATAAATGCCTATTTCAGAAATCATTAATTAAAAAATGGTTTATATTAACACATTCGTGAATATTACCGTGAGCGAGAAGATTGTTAGTTTTAACATAATTAATATTTATAAGAAGGTTAATGAACTAAGTATTATTATCCTAAATGAATTTCAAGCAGGAATATGTTTTTGTGGTATTCCATTTGGAGAGTAAATTAATCGTCACTCAAGTAGTTTCGATATTCTGAAGTGTTTGACCCTTTTGTGACCCTTTCCGTAAAAAAATCATTATTAAATAAGGTGATGTCATTAAACTTTTGATCGTTTTTTAAATAATAAATTGGACTTCATTTTTCAACGGCTGTATAGTGTTCAAGCAGTTATTTTCCCTACTCCGCGGAGAGTCCGAGAGATAAGGGATGGTCACTACGTACGAAGTCCGCATATATCGCTCTGTGCGAATTTTCACTTGAAATATTGTTTTATGACGATTGCGCTATAATTTGCATTTTAATGCTTTATTTTAGGGGTTTTCCAATACAAAATGAATAATTATGATGGTTAAGGTTATAATCTACGAGTATGTGAAGGTAATTTCACAATTATTTTACTTTAAAGGCTAGGAAAAGCGAATTTAGTAAGGGTAACCTCAGGTTACCCGACAGGGACTCTAGGAAGTTTTTTCACATAGTAAAGGTTTTTTTTTTTTTCTTTCTTTTCTGTTTTGCAAACATATCAAAATAATAGTATGCTTTACAATAAACGCCGGTTTATTCAGCTCTGAACTGAATTTGATGCAAAAAAAAAGTAATAATTGATTACCTTATCAACATTTTTATTAAATTTTTATTTGCCGATTTAAAATACCCTATTAATATTTCAACAAATATAAATTATTTTTATTACCTGTTATTTATAATTTACATTTTCAAAACGTTAAACGAAAATAGTATAATTATTAAAATTAAAATAATATCCGATTGTGCATTTCACTAGGCACTTGCGTCCAGCGCGCCACATGCCGAGGACATTTCCAAACTCGCCTTGATAATATATCGCAATATGTGTGCTTCGTCCATTACTCGCACGTCGCGGCGCACAGTGCTTTGTTTCATACAAGCTAAACGCTAAACTTCTAAAAAGTCTCGAAATCCACTCGTGCGATGTATTTTGTCCTGATGTTATGAAAAATTACGTAAAATATGACAATTATTTAAATAAAAAGTTAAATTAAGAATAAATTTAATAAAAATAAAAAAAAATCCGCCTAAAAGTAATTGTTTGAAGCAAATTTTATAATGTGTATGAATTTAATCATAACACTTCTATATACTGCTATAAACGTACGTTTCTTCAATAAACTGTTCTTTTTTATTAAAAAAACAATATCTTGCCTCAAATTCGTATGTCTAGTGTCAGAAAAATAAATATATGATACAATGAATAGCAATAAAAAAACCTTAATTAATAGATTGAGATTTTCTACTGACATTCCTTGAAGGAACTGCATTTTAATTATAATAATAAAAATACGTTTATAGTTTTATTCCACTTTTATTTATAATTTTTCACCGGTGGGTTTCGTTGGGACCGACATCGTCAGACTATGTTTATTTATTATTTTTTTGTTTTATTTTTATTATAACTACCTTAATTAAATTAAAATAAACATTTGTTTTTTATATACCTTTACAAAACAAACATAAAAAAACAAGTTTTTTTTAGGACTATAAAAATACTCGAATTTATTGTTTGTTACAAAGAGCACTTCCTATTAAAAAAGTTATTTGTAAAAAAAACACCTTTATGCGTTCTAAAGAAACAGAATTTTTGGAAACAAGAGTTTTTTTAAGAAAAATAAATATTAGCGTTGTTAAAATTTACCCAAATATTTCAATCTTGGTGGCCATTTTTAAAGAGTTGTATATAACTCTCTTTTAGAAAATGCAAAAAAGACTAAATGCTTATACATAAAATCTCATGCCAAAAAATATGTTTTGCCTAATATTATTGCTCATTGCACAAATCGCTTGCATGATGATATTTTTAACACATGTAATTGTGAACTCATAGAATTTGTGGAGGAGTATAAGTATTTGGGTATTTTTATTGATCATAATTTTAAATGGGATCGTCATATATTTAAACTTTGTAATCGATTGCGGACTCTTGTGAGTACTTTTTATAAGTTATTTTTTATTTTGCCTAAAATCACTCTTAAAATGATTTATTTTTCTTTAGTAGAATCAATAAAAAGATATGGTATAAAGTCGTGGGGACATTCGACTAAAACTAATATTAAAATGATCCAGGGTCTACAGTATTCTATAGTTAAGCGAATTGTACCTGCAGAGATTTACGAACAAAGAAGTAATAATGATCTCCTGTACAAAACAATCAAAACTCTGCCTGTTCGAGGACTACTGTGGCTTTGCATCATTTTGGAACAATTTAATAGTAATACATTCAAGTTTACTCTCAAACATAAACATAATACACGCTTCACGTCTAATGATGGCTTGGTAGAACCAAAAAAATGTAATAAATATGGAAATATAACTCTCAAATATTTGGTACCTAGAATTTTTAATTTATTACTAAAAGAACTTAAATTTAACTCACATTGTAACAAGAGCAAAATAAGAGAGTGGCTACTCGATCAAGAGTTTATATATGAATAGTAGCTTAGGTGTAAGTATTTTAATTTTTCATATATTTTCTTGTATTTAAAAAATAAATTTATATATTATTATTTGTATAAACATGTTTATTCTGATATTTCCGGCTGTTAATTTTTATCTGTAATTCATTGTTTTTATAAATGTTAATAATATTATTAAGTCAGTATAAATATAATATTTACCAACAAGCTACAAAAAGTGGCTTGGTGGGATTTTAGTTTTAGTAGGAAATATAAAAAGTGAAATTTTTTTTAAATTGTAAAAATTTATAATTTTGCTATTAAATAAAAAATAATAAAAAAGTAAGTATAGAGTGGGGTATGAACCTGAGACCTTTGATTTGCGAGTCCACGACACTAGTTACGGGACAACAGCCTAATTCTTAAAACTCAAAATACAACCTTCATCGTAGCGAGAATAGCAGAATATTTCTTTTCCGGATGCACCCATTGTCATCGCTTGTATTAGTCATCCAAATTAAACATAACTTTGTCGCGCTCGTTATCTGGAAATACCTCTATTACGCAATAGTTCGAGAATTCAAAAGTGGATTTCTCGGCTCTGGCTTAAATCAAACGAAGCACTGTTCGCCCGATGCGCGTGTATTGATTTTGCGTTAGTGGCCCTGCGGCTAACGCGGATTTTGTGCCACCGCTGTACGAATAAGCGAACACAAAAATCGCGAGCGATTTAAAAATTATATTTCAAATCTCGTTCACACGGCCGCGAAAAACATATTTTCAAAATTAAAAATTGACGTTTTATGTAAACTGATAACAGTCGGAAATAAAATTATCCAGTCAAAAATTATCTAGAAGCTCTGATGATATTTCACATTCAAAACTGTATTCTTCGTTCTACCAAAAAAAATATATAACTGCGAGCAGTGTTATATAAATTCAACATCTCTTTGTTTTTTTTATCAATTTTAAAATAAGTTCCCTTTAATACGTTAATGTAGTATTAATTTGATAAAAATAGAAACATAAAAAAACACATTTTATTGAGCAATTATAAATCATTATTTTTTCCGGAAGTTACGATTATAGCCAAAGCATAATAAAAATATATTTCGTAGCTTACATAATGAATTTCTGATTGTTTTTTTGGCGCAACGGCTGTATGTAGCCCCCTCTTGAATACAATTATTTTTACCGCCGGTAATACAATATACGATTCGAGAGCTGGATTTTGTCAAAAATATTTTATTTCCGAGGCATTTAAATTCGTTATGCTTCGCCAATCAAGAGAGGCATTAGATTATGGATACACGTATATGTAGGTGGGCGTGGAATTTATGCCCGTAATATTAACGTGGCTTGTAATAAAATAACGTATGTGGCATATTTCTGCCTTCAAGCCTTACGGCGCGGCGTGCACTATCGCGATCTGGAGGCTTATGAGGGTTTAAAGCTCCGCGCAAGAGCCAGAAGTAACTAGAATAAGAAAGTTAAGCGTGTAATAATCTAAACTACTCAGATTCATTCACTTTCGCATTATATAAAATACGAAATATCGAAAATAATACTTTGCAGTGTGTACTTTGCTCTGTTTAAATCTACCGCAACCTATGGAATAGTCGGCTGGGGGAGTTGCGCGGCATTCAAATTAAAACCTCTAATTATTTAACCGAAATTATTATCATAAATAATACTCCGGCGCCCTCCGACATACCCGTCAGAACAGTAGTTGTTCCAATACATGAAAGTGCTGGATATGAGACAACTGTACTGGTCGAACAATAAGGAGCGATCTCAACAGAATGTTTGTACGAGGGATTTGAGTGGGAAACTCCAGGATGCTTTTCCGAATGCTTAAGTTTGCTGTTAACCATACTGATGTGCCATATATTTATTGTTTAAAATTATTATTTTGTTTCTGATCCAATATAATATTGGTGGGGATATACTCGTATGTCTGCGTTAACTAGTCACTCGTCCCACCTCACTCTAGGACTTTTAGTCTTATGGAGTTGGGACTCATGTCTCAAAAAATGTGTAACAAACTGTGTACCAATAAGTAAATAATTTAATACATAAATATTACGGCACTTATTAGTTTTATATTAGTTAGAATAAATTAAGTTTTAGGTTCATTAAATTACCCATTATCTGCTTTAAATAAACTGATTATGTTTATTGTTTATATTTAGATTTTATGTAGTATAGTTTTTATTTAAACATGGTGGTTAATTCTGAATACCTGCAACTTGTTGTGTTAAAACTAATATAAAAATCAAAGGTGGCGTAAAATATAAAAAAAAACATTTCCAATATATTTGAATTGTTATTCCACAAAGCAAATGCTAAAACAATAATGCCCAGCAAAAAACAATCGGCAATAATAGAAAATTCGGCCCTTCAAGCTTTGGTTGATTAGAATCTCGGGCACCTAGAAATATAGTTTTTTTTGGCCCCAGAACCCATAATATAGTTTTTTGTTGTACAAAGCAATCGAAATGTAGCAAAGAAGCATCTCTTACTCATAACAATGCTTCCAAAACAACAGAAAATATACAGCTATATTAAATGAGTTGATAAATATCAAACGCCAGTATGTGCACATATTTTTTTTTTTATTGTATTTATTTTAGATGCTTGTACAAATGAAATTCGAACATCTACGCATACCTCAACTAATTAAAAAAAACATGCATTTAAACATACTTTCAAAAACAAAACATTGTTATAAAATCCAGACGCTTTCCGATGACACTCTACCCATATGGATGTTTGTTTTTAACCAAAGACCTCGCCATCCCACGAAACAATGCTATAGACCCAGCATTCCTAATCTCTTTAAGTCTTTTTTATGATACAGATTGTTTTGAGTTGCCTGGAGTCTTGTTTTGGGGAGTCTAAAACCCTCACCTCCCCTCGTAGAATAGCGATGAATTTCGTCACTACGCTGAACATCACAAAACATGTATTCGGGCAATAATTTATTTTTTAATTAGAACATTAACACTAAAGTATTTAAAGTTACTCTTTGCTTTACCGAAAGCATGTTCAGTACCATCGAAATATGCTGAATTTTCGTATATCTGCCGCATCTCAATATTCTCCTCATTCCCCTATTCTAAGCTTTCTGCATGACATTATATTGAATTTTGGTTCTCAGAAAGAGAACACTATAACAATTATTGAAACATGGCAAAACAATTGCCTTAAAAACTAGATTCAAATTAGTTCTACGAAGTTACACTTCTATTTAAATTAAAACATGTCCTCATCATAACAATAAAAACACTGTCAAAAACTCTGTTTCATTTCAGAAGTTAGTAGGTGCACATGGCACTTGTGTATTATGGACATACTGGCGTTTGATATTTATCGCCTTAAATATCTACGCAAAAAGTTTGGTTAGTAAGCGATCACAATTGAAAAGTGAAGAATATGTCGTTTAAAATAATAACAGTCAGCTGCGAGCGCTTTATTTTACATACGATACAAAACGTTTTTTTTTTTTTTTTAAGTGATGAAGTAGTATATTTGTAATCTTCAAATGGACACTTTTGCATCGGATTTGGAAAGTAAAATTTGTATTTGTATTTTAATAGAAACAAATTAATATTTATTCTTGCTAAGCGAATAATGAATGTAACAGCAATAAATAAAAAAAAAACTCATAACAAGGAAGACAGAGACGCAGTTCTGTGGCTGGTGTTTGTATGAAATAGAGTCAGTCAGATATTGACAGTGATAGGGTATGCACGCATGTAAGATGACCGGCATATTTGTGGTTTTTAATTTATTTTGCTATAAAAGAGCTAAATTCAATGTTTATTTTTATAAATTATGGATCATAAATTATTAAGCTCTTACGAAACTATTAAAACGCATCCAATTATTTTTTTTCAAATATCTGAATTTTAGAATATTCCGTCCTTTGCTGGTGGTAACAGGATGTTATTATTTTTACTTTATTCGGCGGAACTAAGCGGAGCTAAATCGTGCTCGGAGGCGAGAGTGCTGGTTGGCAATAAGGTCTCCTGGAGGGCACTGGAGATGATGAGGAAAAGAAAAAGAAGAACACGATGTTACATCACCGTGCACAAAGGAATTATTTACTACAGTCATTAAGAGTAAAAAGATAAATTTTATTAAGACATACATTTTTTTTAAGAAAGAAATATTAGCGTTTTTATAATTTACTCAAACATTTCAATTTTCGTGGCCATTTCCAACAAGTTTTAAATAAATCACTATCAAAAAATGGAAATCAAGTTGTGTTAAAGTGGGGTTTGAACATTCATCGTGATTATTCATCAAATTAAGTGAACAAACTTTTTGACAATTTTGTAATTGCACCATGAGTAATATTTTTTTTGGTAAAATCTCATTGGTTTCTACGAAAGATATTGTTCAATATTTTTTTTCATCAGTGTAACTTTCTAAAGCTATTGTTTCCAAAGTTTTTGTCAATTTAAAAACAACTGAAGTAGGTTGCTTCTGTAATTTCTTCTGGCTTTACTTATTTGAATATTGGGTATCCGATGGTTTCCTGAAAGTAAGTTGGAAGCATTCCAATTTCGAAACGTAGATTCCGAATGCGGATAAACGGATTTAATATTTTATTGATTTTGTAATCTAATAAGATTTTGACTTATCTTAAGTACTGACTATTTACAATCTTAAGTTTATTAATTTTTAAGAAAAAAATTTTTTTTACAAATAAACTAAATTAAAAGGCCAATTACAGTTTTTGAAATAATATTCGATACACTGACAGAAACAGGAAACTTTGTATACTTTTGAGGCCAACTCAGTGTCAAACAACAACAAAATTAAAGATATTCGTAAACTACAGTCTTTTTAAAAATTATAATGTGTTGAGTATGTCCAAATGTTTGTTGGAAGGCTGAATTTTCTCCCTAAGCAGCTATTTAGATAAAAATTTGTTGTAACAGAGAGGGAAAAACATTTTTGAGAAGGAAGTATTACCTGTCTCTGGCTGATTTAAGTGAACACTTTGCACATCAACAACATCCAAACATCCAACAAAACATCGTTGATTGAACTAACTGGTATATGAAGCATAAAAATTGAAAAAGTATTATCAGGTAAACATGATAAAGATCTTAGCTCGTTAAACAACACAAAAGTCAACAGTGGTTAGAGTTGAGGAAATGTGAATGTTTAAAGATAGGCAGAAACGTAAATGTTACATAGTGTGTAAAGTGGCCTCTAACATCAGCCGATGACAGGTCATAAGCCCCATAAGTGTCTAGACTTCCATATTCTCATCTCAAAAATATTTTCCCTTACTGTTGCAACAAATTTAGACAATGATTAGTGAAAATAGTGTTTTACGGAAATCATTTAATATTCTTAGTACACGGTGAAAATTCACCAACTTAAGCTGGTAACAGATCATGATCTCCATAAAACCCCAGACTTCCATTTTCTGAACACTTTCACCTCTGTTCGAAACATTTCTATTTTTTTTTGTAATTATTTAAATTTCCAACCTTTCTTTTTAAAAATATCATGTTAAATATAACCTTATGTCTGTGTTCAGTCCGATGAAGAATAAAGGTTTTTATATGAAATATAATAAGTTTTCTAGACTAGTGTTTAGACTTCATGTTTTTTGTTTGAGCGTTCCCGGGTTCGATTCCTAAAAAGGACGAAAATAAGTTTTTTTTTTTTAACTGGTAAACCCTGAAATGTTTCACTGTCCCGAAGCATGCAACTGATCACCACACCTTTCTGTAAAAGATAATCAAGATAAACTGCATTAACTTTACCGATGAAAACCCTCTGCGCTAACGGGTGCGGGTAGGGGTTTGATAATTATTGAATTATTTTACTGTGACAGAAACCTTTTTTATTACCTAATGTGTCGAGATAAGTTTAACTTAATACATATTCCTCGTTAAAAAAAAAGCGGTTTATTTTATGCATATGATGCTCAGATGCTGAGTCTTACGCTTTTCTTGGAACTTTTTTATCATAAATAAATTAAAATTTTAATCTCCCTCTAGAAGAAACATCTTTTTTCTCTTCCTTAATCTCTCCTCCTTTCCTTTACTAATTGTTTTAAGCTGTATTAATCTTAAAGTGTTCAAGAGTAAAACTAGACGTTTAAATCAATATTTCGTGTCATTCGTACCGATAATTGAACCCGAAACCAATTAGATAGTAGTCAAATGCGCTGATCATTAATTTGACCACAGGCGTACGTTATATAATGTAATTGGAACACATTTTATTTATACAATATTTTTAGTTTGTCCAAATGTTTGTAGACAAAAGACTATATTGCACCCCTTAAGAAGTCGTATAGATTAACAAATAACAACAGCGATTGAGAACATTAGAATTAAATATTGCAATAGCAGGTCATAAGTCCTGTAAATGCCTAGACTTCCATATTTCCTTGTGTTAAATGTTTTTATTTCCTAGTGTAATTTGTTTCTATTTTGTAATATTAATCTGCTATTTAAATATTGTTGTATTACGTGTCTCAAAACCTACTTGAATTTTGAATTTCAAATAATTTTCGCTGAGTCAAACATGGAACCCGGATATTTTGCAGTTGTCATCAGCGAAGTTCGAAGTAAAATCATGCAGCGTTTTTTAGTCGAGCAACGCCGACGCATAGATATTTGGTAGATTTATTACCAAAATGGTGAGAACTTTACAGAGACGGTTAGAAAATGTCACACATTTTACGGTCATCATAATGCACCACCTCGTGCCGCTGCGCTGCGGAGAATAAAAGTGACACATTCGAAACTGTCGGCTCCGTTCAGGATGCCAAACCAGGTGGCCATCGTCGTACGGCTTGACTGCTTGAAAATATTGCAGTAGTTAGAGAAAGTTTACAGGAAGTCCCATCCGTTTGCATTCGTCGTCAACAATTAAACGTCTCCAGAAGCTTTTTGCAACAAATTTGAATTAAAGAACTGAATATGGACGCTCACGAGATTCAATCAACACGACATCTAAAGCCAACATACCATGCACAGCGCTTCCACTGCGCCGAATATTTGTCAATTGGATCATGGAGCATGAAGAAATCGATGGTAATTTCCTCAAAAAAAATAATCCTCAGTGATGGGGCGCACTTACAACTCGATGGGTACGTCAATAAATAGAACTGTCAAATTTGGGGGACCGAAAACCCACGTGTGATCCATCGGCAACCTATGCCCCTACCGCGTCTGACTATGTGGCGTGGATTTTAGACTTTCAGAATCACGGCATATCAGTTGCCCTCGATGACCTTTGTTATCGCGACATGTTGCTTACTTGTTGTGGCCTGCGTTGGATGAAATTTAAATTCATGACATGCGGTTTCAACAAGATGGTTCCATCTGCCACACTGTGGCAGAAACGATGCAGTTATTTCTGACAAAATTTCCAGAAAGAGTTATCTCGTGGCGGGGAGAAGTTAACTGGCCACCGAGATCCTTTGATCTGACACCTCTGTTCTTTTTTTTTAGTTTCTCAAGGAAAAGGCGTATGCAAATAATCCACAGACAAATCCGGAGCTCAAAACGGAAATTCGGCAAGTAATTGACGAAATTCACCCCCAATTATGTCAAAATTTTAATGATAGTTTTGTGAAAAGGGTGAACGTTTACCAACAAAGACAAGGCGGGCATTTTTCATATGTTGTATTCCACACGTAACTTCCGTGTCCATATTTTACATAGAAAAGAAAACACCCTCGAAATTCAACAGCGAATGAATAACTATACGCCTTATCCATTTTTATACTATAATTATACTATCAATGCAAAAGTGTGTTTGTCTGCTTGTTTATGTATCTTTTACATTACAACGGGGCGACAGATCGACTTGATTTATTGCATAAAAATAGCCCGAGAGCTGACAGTGTCATAGGTAACTTACTTTTCATTCCGAAATTAATAAAAAAAGTTAACTAAAAATAATGAAATATAGTAACACTATTTGCAAATGAGCAGGCGGTAAGATGGGTTATCAAAAATAATTAATTTGAAATGAATTCTGAATTTTTTTAATAACCGGCATACTTTATCAATGGTAAGGTTATTTTGGTTATGTAGTAGGATTTTTGATTTATGAACGAAATAACGATGGTACGTCGCGTCGCCATGTACCAACGGATCGTCGTATTTTTTAATGGCGATTGTTGTAAGACCGGCAATCGAAACTAGTTGTTTTTCATCCCGAAAAAATATATGATTTTACCGGGAAAATACGCATTGCTAAGCGACAAAACTCATTGATTACCTAATATAATTCTCCCCAATACCACGACAACGAAGCCACGGGTAAAAGCTAGTAAACTATATATCGTTTGGTTTCTTTACATTAAATAAGAACAGGCCTTTTATCCGAACATATCAGTGTTCTCAATATTTCTCATTAGTCAAAATTCTTTGTGAGCGTTTTTTAGCGCCAAAGAAATAGATAAAGCTGAGATGAATTGTTTTTATCTCGCATTAATTGTCAATCAGACTCCTTTTCTTGATTCCCCCTCCGGGTAATCTGTCTTCGTCCTTATCAATCCTTCTAAATACTTCGACAATCATTATACCCATTTGTTATTTAGCCTCTTTCCTTTGTTTGATTTGATACCATTATTTTTTTAATGAAAAAAAACTTGAAGAAAAGTTTTCTAATAAATCCACTAATGTAAATTTAAATTGTTAGAAGAAATAGTTAGTTTGTGTTTGATTTAAAACAAGTAATTCAAATATACTTTTGCATTTCAACCGCAAAGATTAATATTTTTTAGGTAATAACAGGCAAAGTTCAATTATTAGCCGTTCCTATTTTAATAAACTGTACGAAGAACTAAAAAACGACAAGTCGAATAGTAAATTTAAAAGTGGTGTTGGTAATTAAGAAATATCAGCTGAACCTTTTTGATAGTGATAATTATTAATTTTTTATAAATTGTCTATATTATTGTGTTTAATGTTTTTAATATTATGTTTCCTTACTATTTTGGATAGTATTACTTGATATGATGTACTGTCGCCAAATATTTTCTTTTTATGTACCGTCCCAAACCGGTTTTTTTATTACTCCTGGGAGTACAATATCTTATTCATGTCGGTATGTGTTTTATAAACAAAATATTTTTTGTTTAAAGAAACTGTCGTAATTAAAAAATTTCATGGAACATTTTCCAACAACAATAATAACAAACAATCACGCCGTTTCTCCGTAGGGGTAAGCCTAGAGGATAGAACGCCATATCACTCAGTCTTTGCAAACAGACCTCGCTTCCTCTACATTTATACATCTTCTCATTCACGCACGCCGATTATTCCTACTCTTGACACGTCCATCTTCAAGTATTTGATGGATTTGGTCGTGCCATGTCTTTCTCGGTCTTCCTCGTTTTCTGCATCCATCAAAATTCGCGTCGTAGATCTTTTTAGCCGTTCTTTCGCTCTCCAATCACTCTACATGTCCAAACCAACGCAGCACCCCTTTCTTGATTCGGCCGATAGTGCAAGTCTCAGTTTTAAATAGTTCACGGATCTCGACATTTGTGTACCTATCATATATCATTTTACAATATCTTTCTCAGTATCTTTCTCCGTCTTTCCATCTCTAGTAATCATACTTTCCAGATACACAAATTCTTCACCTGATTCAGAATATCTCTTTTCACTCTGATTTCACATTTTGTTATATTTTCATCCCTTTCAAAAAAAACCCATCACTTTCGATTTATCAACATTCATAAGCAAATAGTTTATGCATATTATTTAAAATACACAAAAAAACTTTTAATGGGTATTGTGATATACATCAATATTTTCTCAATATAGATAAGTGCACCCAAGTATCTTTCAATGGTACACACGACAAAATATCATATTCACATTATGGTGTTTATTCTATTTTGTTAAATAATGTGAAGGAAATCCAGGATTAGGGATAAATATTGGACGGCAAATTGAGTTTTGCGAGCCATTTGCATAGTATTGTTCAAAGAGTAAATAAAATGCGTGGATTTGTAATTCGAGCATCAAAGTGACAGACATGTTTTATTTATATTATACGAGCTGAACCCGGCAATGCTTTGCTATTGCTAGATTCGAGTACATACTCGTATATATTATATTATATTAAATGAACACAATCGAATGTTTGATTTCAATTATTGTATTTAGCTCAAATTAGATATGCATGTACGAGTACGCATTATTATTTTTTAGTTTCCGTTTGCATAAATTGTAAGCACAGAGAATTTTGATAAATAGGTATTCGAACATTGTTTTCCTGTCACTGCCTTGCAAATGCCTCCCCGATGCTGTGCAAAAAAGATAACTGCATGTCAGACTGGAATATACTAAATAGACGTTTCGTTGTCCCGTTTTCCGCACCTCAAAACCGAACCGATTTTGTTAATTTTTCAAACCAGTATAAGATTTTCTGTATCGGTACGTTTTGCGTTTGTTTTAAATAGTTTTATTTTTTATTCCGCGCGCCCGAATACAGTTGATAAAACTGTGTTTTTTACGGGTTTTTGGATGGTTCCAGTTCCCATAATAAATTATTTTTACAAAAACGAAACAAAAAAGAAAAGCCAATAGTAAATATCTATAGCGTGTAAAAAAGCACTTCTCTAGTGCCATAATCTAGAGAGAAAATACTAGAATACGTTTGTATTCCAGTTATTTCTATTTAAAAAAAAAAAAAAAAAAAACACACGAAGAGCAGTTGGACCTTGTTTCTTCTTAAGATAAAACATTATTCATAATGCTTTTATGTAACCATAGAAACAGGTTTTATGTTTTTAAATAAAACCATCGACCTGTTAGTACACATAGACACACCCATGTCCAAACGCTGAGTCCTGCCGCACGCGTGTTTAGTTCTTTTTTAACCGCCAGCTGGGTTTTAACGTGAGCTGAACATTTAATTCGAAACCGAAATTCTAGTTCTATCTTGAAAGCGTGTAAAAACCATTTGGATCAACATAAAAAAGATTGTGTTACTTTTTATTCTTAAATTATTATATTTTAATTCCAGAACGTAAAATAATTCATTTTCAAATATCGAATTAAAGTAGGATTGTTTATGGTCGAATTCCAAAACATTTAATGATTCATTTACAAACAGAGAGTTCTTTTTGCAAATCTCAAACTCTGCTCTTCTCGCCAACAGGAGTGCCCTTTATTAAGGAATGTGATTTTCAAAAATGAATTGAAGGTCAGTTAATATTATTTTAATTAATACCAAAAATCCAGTAAAAATATATAAATTGGTTTAATAAAATTTAAGGAATTCAAGAAAAAAAATCTGATTGGGATCTGTGAAAAACAAATCTTGTTTGTAAACATTCAAAATCATTTTTTTCAAACAAAAAAACTAACGCCTTTTTTCACTTTTTATGTATGTATTTATTTATTTTACACAAAGCTACTTATTTTTTATTCTTTTAAATAAACACCTTACTGGGCATAATTCGTGTCAAGGCATTAATTTACTTGACTTTTCCATTATGTCATAATTACAGTAGTTGGTATTTACAATTTTACATGCGCATGTATAAGCATTCTCGACGAATGCAGCCCTGGTGTATAATAAAAAAACATGTACGCTTCTAATTTTTTCTACAATATAAAATGAAGATTTTAAGAGCAATTCGTATGCTCATGGCAAAGATCTACATTTCAATAAAAACCGCACTTAAATCGGTCTAGTAGTTATACAATCTATCAAGGTCACACATGCGAACATTGCCTTCATTGAATTCGGTTAAATTATATGAAATCCAATTTATGATTTCCTCACAAAAAGAACTGAAATTATTCAAAGCAAAGAAGTATAGAATAGTTCTTGAGTTTAAAAAAAAAGGGTTTTCGACTATATAGAGCATTTTAAATAACGAAAATGATTGTGCTGAAGTGTTATCGCATACACAATTTAGAATACTTGGATTCGATAGTAGATTATCAAATCATTTTTTGCTATCACTACAAGGATCTAACCTGGGTACAGAATATTATTTAAATCGAGTATGCACTTCATGTAATTTTATTTTGGATGATAGATTTTTTCAACGAAACTATATAATTTTTTTGCAAAACATGTGAAAATTGTAATACAAACGTTAAAAGAGAAACATTTCTGATTATTCGTTTATTTACTTTCCACTTTTAATCATTCATATACACACACGTTAATATATATTGTATCAATTTATATTTACCTCCTCTTTTTACTTTTTCCATTTTCTATTCCTGTTTTTGCTTTCCAATCCCGTTTTCTTTAAACGCCGGTGAACTGCATGTTTTGTTTTTTATATCGCCATGTCTGCATGAAATCTGTATCGGCTCAATTTTGCGTGACTTTGTTGGTTTCATTTAATAAATAAATAAAAAAACACGATGTTTTTATTATGCCGCTTCTCGCAAGTTAAGTAAGACGTTACCTTAAACGCCGCACGATAAAACGCTTTGAAACGTTGTCCTCTTTGTTGTATTTATTTGGCTGGCAGCTCAATTTTCCATAGCATTATTGCGACTTTCGTTCAGACAAAAGTGCCTAAGAAATATTGCCGAAAAAGGTACGACATTTTTTCTGAAGATAACATCACATTAACGAACTGTCGCCGCCTTCAGCAGCAGATGTATCCGCATTGAAAGTTCTGATCTACACGTTTCCACTCGCTCTTTTGTGCTTTTTTGGGAAAAGTAAAATGTTTCATTTTCGATTCGTTATGTTCAAAATGACAAAAGATACATTTAAATACATTTTTACGAGGTGGCTTCGACAATTTTGATACGCCTTCACGGGAAACCTCATAAGGAGCAAATAATTCTTAAAAGGTTTTCCAACAGTAGCTGACATCAAAGGGCGATATACAATTTGTCAGGGGGAAAATATTGTGTTTGAAAATAAAGCGTTCTTTTAACATTTTTCCATTTATGTGACACGAATCTGTTTATTAAAAATATCAATCAAACACTCTTGTTTATAAATTCTCACACGTCGGAAGGGCCAACGCATGTCGAGTTTGTTTTTCTAAGGGACTTTGTGGGTAGCGTGCAATTACCCCTTGCTGTGGCCCAATTTCTTTCTAGATGGAATTCTCGTTAATTTTCGTGGGTAGGACTCTTCAGTTCAGTTTCCAAGTTTCGTACCGTCGCGTCCCCTCTCGCTTTGCTCTTCAAACAATGCCTGCTTCGCCGAGCTTATACACCTGCCAGAGGAAATTGAAGGTTTTGTTTAATAGGAAGGCGGTGGTAAATCATACTTGACTAAGTAAGTTCCTCTTTCCGGTAAGGGAATATTTCTGAATGCGGAACCGGGGAGTAAAAGCAAATTTGATTTTCCTCCGATTCCCGCCAAGGGAACAGAAATTATAAGGCATTGTGTTTTGAAAAAGTTTCTTTGTAATGAAAATTGTGTTTGATAAATGGCTACAATAATGTAAACAATTTGAGCGTTGTAAGCACTAAGTGCTTTTGAATAAGAACTTTTATACATTTAAATCTATAAAATGATTTTTTTTGTATTTTTTTATTTTTATTTATACTTTTACATTGTTTGTATTCTATTTTTTATACATAATAATGTTCCATCACTGGGGAGTCCCGTGCCGAGGGAAACATTTTACAAAATGTGAAACATGCCTTAAATTAGTTATTTAACAAAGTTAACATAATAATAATAATCAAAATACGTTATTAATCTAATCAACCTAATTATCATTAGAATAATAAACAATAGACACTTAAATAATCATAACAAACATAACCAATTTATAGAGCCAATAGAACAAATTTCATAAACAGTTATATTGTATAACAGTTTTTAGTTACCCGTAAATTTAAAGAATACCACCACCATTTGCTGTAGCTAGAAAGTGGACATGGAATGATGATAGTAAAATTCAAAAAAATATTAAATACTTACCTCATTTTGAAAATGTTGTCTCATTATCCTGTCATTTTTTTAAATTATAAATTTGGCTTCTGCTCGCTGTCATAGATTATTTATTTATTTTTGAAATTTGATTAAAAATACACACAAGTGCTTCTAATGATTATTTTTTTATATTTAAAATTGATTTGAAAAACATTCATTGCACATTTAATTAACGGATAGCTTTATTTAAAACGTAAGTTTAAAAAACAGGCTTATGCCGGCTTTGCCGGTCTTTATATGGTTGAATTAGCAATTTTACACACTGTTAAACTTACAAGTCTGACTGTACGTAAAAGAACATATTTCTTTAATTCCTCAACCTATTGAATTTTATGAAGTTAAAGCATTCTGTCGCGTTCCAATTAAAAGACTGGTCACGAAGTCAGAGCACTTAGGTATTTGTGGTTAGCTCTTAAGATGGATCAAAGCTTTCAACAATCATACCTTTAAGTGGAAATAGCATCTAATCTACATAACATAGCATCCTTAGCGGCGTTCCGCAAAGTTCAGTCCTTGGCCCGACCTTCCTCATTCAGTACATTAACGATCTCAAAACAGTTAGTATCTTTGCAGACGACATCAAATTATTTGCGAACCTCCTTCTATAGAGGATTAAAACCATATCAATTAATGGACGAAAAACTGGCTAATGACACGGATTGCTGAAAAATATACCATTCTTCTGCTATCAAAAGAACGGCCCATTCATTTTTTCATACTTATCTAATATATCCTATGCAAACTTATCTTTCAGTTGGTGTCTTACTCAATCCCATAAAACATCGAAAAGATCTTGGCATATTTATATCAATGGATTAAAAATGGCATGATCACATCACATCGATCGTCAAAAAAGCCAAGTCAATAATTTGTTTGAATAGAAAAGCACTTCAAAATATTAACTTCAGAAGTGCTACAATTTTTTTTGAAAAAGGTCAATTAAAATCACTACGACTAACATCATCGGAAAAATGAAGGAAGAGAGGAGACTCGATAAAAACTTAAAAGATAACTTAACAATTACTAAAACTGCCCCACGTATGAAACTTATCAATTAAATCCTAACACCAATTTACGGGACCATAACTGGAAGTTATATCGTCCCCAATTCCACCTCAATACCAAGAAAAACTTCATTTTAAGTGAGGTGGGTTCAGATTAAAATAAACTGCCAAGCCTAGTTCTTATTTCATTTCAGTCAGCCAGTTCAAATTGGATGCTTTTTTGAAGGAAAAAGAACGCAGACAAAAAGCACTACACGAGATATAAGCCTCAGGCGCAAAGGTGCCCGCCTATAACAAATAATATAATAATAAAAAAATACGTGTAATATATATATATATCTTTCTTTAAAATAGTTTGCACTATATTAAAATTAAAAAAGGTGTGAAATCTTGTGTACAAGTATTTAAAGAAACTGAAAATATCATTTCACAAATTTTAAAAATGGTCTACTTTGCTCATGTTCGCAGTTTGCTCGAGTATGCCTCTTCTGTTTGGTCTCCACAATATGTCACACTTAAAGAAAAGTTCGAAAAAATTCAATGGACATTTCTTAGACATCTTAACTGGAGATGCAGGTATACCGATCTCAATTATATGTCTTCCTGCAAAAAACACCACTTGCTTACTTTAGAAGATCGCCGTCTACTGTTGGACATGGGGGTGCTTCATGACGTACTTAGTGGACGCCTTGATAGTCCGGCTCTTTTGTCGGAGTTATCATTAAATGTCCCCGGCTACCGCACCCGTCACACGTCGAGCTCTCTATTTCATGTGCCAGCAGTTCGTACGAACTATGCCCAGAACTCTTCACTTATACGTTTTGCTAGTGAATATAATTTGAACTTTCCCCTTATTGATCCATTTGATTGTAAAAAAATAACATTTAAAATGCGCGTCTTAAAACATACTTTTTTGTCTTATACTCGTACTTAGTTTCAATAATAAAGTCTTATTTTATCTTATCTTATTTTATTTTATTTTATTATATTTTATATCTAATTCTTAATATTTTTAATATATTTGTATTTTCGATACTTGACACTTGTGCAATATTTACACACATGTCCACTCTCATTCCAAAATAACACCCACTCACCCACCCTCTCACTCACTTACACTCACACAAACACACTAGAATGTATTGTACGTGTATTTAATGTATTTCTGTGGATATCTGTCATTGGTTTTATTCTTTGTATATTTTATTTGTTGTATTTTTGTTACATATATTACTATTGATATCCCCAATAAATAGAAAGAAAAAAAAGGTTTTTTTTTTATATATATAAATATATATAAAAGAACATTTAATTTAATTTAAAACAATATATCGATAGCGTTAACATTAACTGCACTTTATAAACCAAAAACACTTTGAGTATACATAACTTTTTCATCGCATCTCATTATATTCATGATGGTTGTTTCATATTTAAATGCTCGTTTTAATGTTTCAAGGATAACAAATTATCAACCATGCTGCTGCCTTTATATTTCCTTTTTAAATAAAGGTTGAACATCATACCTTTTCTCGTAAGTAAACTCTAAGAGTACACATTTCGAGAAGACAGGATATTAATAAGAATTTCTTTATGTTATAACGCTTCTTATTAAGAGTCAGAGGTAAATGAAATCACGTAGGCAAGCTGAACGTAAACAAGAGTGAAATATAGTCACTCCGTACCCCAGTATGAATACTGAAGCATTTTCGAAAAAACAGAACGCTAAAAACTTACATTGTCTTATCTTATTCATTCCATTCTTTTCTTTTATTTATTAAGATTATTATTATTATTTTTTTGTTTATTAAATTGAAAACATATTATACATAATTATATACAATATTCCCAAAGAGTTTTAAAAAAAAAAACTCATTTAGGGACAAACAGATAACAAATTTATTTAAAGACGTTTTTATACTTTAAACTATAATATTATTTACAAAAGCAGAAAAATTAAAATTATAATATACTACAAATTAAAAAGGGTATGAAAATAGATGATATAAAAGATGATGAAGATAGATGAGATATTATGTTCGATTTATTAATCTACAATCTCGCGAGATGAAAATGAAGATAAAGCTTTAAATAGCGCGTTTATGACTGAAACCGGACAAAAAATGTAAACTCATTGTTCCGAACTGTTAAAACAAGCTTTATTTAAAATATTCTTTCACACTTAATTTTTTAATACATTTTGCCGCAATGTAACTGTATAAGTTTTTTCTGGGTTTCTATAAGGTGCGTCGTTCGTACTATTTACCGACATTTCGGATCGCACTACAGCGTCCATTATCAGAATTGATTTTTAACAACATCAATATTTAACGATCGAATACCGGCATTTAATGAACAGTCTAGCCGCTCAATTGAGTGGCTGATTTAACCATTCGGTGGCGACATCGATATCATAAGTTTATCTTGCAGATAGTTGAAGGATAACAGGAAGCTGATATTTAATTGACATTAAATTATTATCAGGATTAGGAAAATTAGATTGGTATGGTAGCATGCATACTTAGGTTGCTCTGATAGCGACACGGGCATTGAAAGTGGTAAATGTAAATTGTAAAAATAATAACGGGAATCTTTCATAAACGAGGAATGTTTAATAGAAAAAAAAAATTTTATTGGTTATTAACACTTTGAGTGCCGGCCGAATACACATAAAATTTACCGTGTGCCCGGCTCATTTTTGTGAAATTTCATGCTTTGCGAAGGGTTTCTTAAACGTGTCATAATTATAAAAATATAAGGTCAAATCAATTCTCACTTCCCATATTAATTTTAAACAATTTAATGAGTCTTTTTGTATGATAGTTTTGCCAACATTGGCCTTTATGGAGAGCCACATTGCAATGTTCGCACATATACCTACAGCGTCTCACACCTTTTTTGTGCTTTGTATCCCGGAGCCGTGTAAACACGTGATTATAATAACCACGCGTTGTGTCCCGGTCCCGTGTTTTCACGTAGTTTACCAGCAGCTAAAAGTACTAAAAAAAGTCAATAGATGTCAATAAAATGCACTTTTTTGAACAGCTGGTAAATCAATCAAAAAGACCCACAAGACCTTTATAACGGATCTGGATAAGTGGGCGGGGCTTTCAATGACCTTAAATTATACAGAAACAATAATTATTGTTTAATAATTACACGACAATTTAAATTTATTTCAACAGAGAGGGAAAACACTTTTGAGAAGAGAATATGGAAGTTTAGGCATTTACAGGGCTTATGACCTGTCATTGGCTAGTTTAAGCGGCCACTTTACACACTGTGTAACATTCACCATTCTGCCCATGTCCGAACATCCACATTTCCTCGACTCTTCCATCTGTTGACTTTTGTGAAGTAAAAGTGCTGAAACCTTTATCACTTGGGTGGGATTCATCCGGCTGAACCAAATCACCTACTAGGCAACGCCTGAAAACAATTTTCCAACTTTCATACTTCTTCTTTTACCTAAGCCTGACACCTTGCCAGGTTTCATGGCTTAGGAATTACCGTTTATTCGAAAATTTGTGGTTTAAAGTATCATTTGTCTTTGATTTCTATGATACGTTATAAAACTTCCACAAATAATTATTCCTAACGAACTTGAATCCTTTATTTTTTAGTATTGTAGTACGTGTCCGAAAGTTTGTGTGTACTCAAAGAAGTTAGTAAAACGGTTAAAAAATTGAACATAATTTATTTTTAATTATTAATTTTCATCCTTTCGAAAACTTATATCGTTATGAGTTTGGCTCTGAGAAGATTAGGCTTGTTCACATTCCGAGGGATTTTATACAAAGTAAAAAGGGGAGTAAGTTAGATGCTCAGTCATTACGTTTATTTTCTTCCTTTTGTCTGCCGGATAAATCCATTGTTAGTTTGCTCTAAATCTCAGCTCGGTCCGGAATTATCTTAATGTCGTATTCTCGGTCTTAATGCGATGGTTCTAGAAGTTAATGCAGGGCCACGAGATCATTTGTAGGTATTTCTGTTCAAAAATACTTAGGAACTAACAATTCACAAACCTCAAACGTTTTTAAGATTAATTTTACGGCTGGACTATCAAAAGTATTTCGGAAAACATCACGGCATTAAGTTAGTTTCCTACATAAAGCGAGGCAAAGATAGTCTGCCTTGAAGCTGTGTTCCGCGGATCTGAAAACTGGTCAGAAATTGATCGGAGTTTGACTCAGAAAATACTGTGTTGCATAAAACACTCATTTTGGTTACAATCTTGTTAGTAAATAGTAATTAAGATAAAATCGTTCACTCGGGTACGCGCATAAAAAAGTTTTATAAAAAAAATATTTTAAAATCCGCTATTACATTTTAAGGTGATTGAATCTACTAAAAAAATCTTTATTCCGCTTTCGAATTTTCATTGTACTGGAGGCAATGTTCTATTTTGTATTGATAGTTTTAACTTCCTTTTATATTTAGCAATCTGAAGATGCCCGTAAGAGGGGGAAAGAGCTTTTGGTAAAAACAATTTGTGGAAGTGTACCAAGTCTTTGAATTTGTAACTTATGAGAAAATATAAGTTATTGCCTAATAATTATATTATATTAACCATAAGATATCATACTCTTTACCGACGTTTACATATGTCAAACATCAATCCTAATTAAGAAATGTCGGTTGAGAGATCGAACAACAGACGGCATAATAACCCAGAATAACTTATAGTGCATCTAAACGGCCGAGAAAATCTAAGAAGTTAAAAATAAATCATTTTCCGATTTTGTACCTAATTATTTATTCTTTTTTTATTTTAGATAACAATAACGCGTATTTATTGCATATTATTTATTACACATGGCCCAGAGATAGATTCTGTGTCAGAGAATGAACGGTAAAATTCAGCTAAATTTGGCATAAAAAAATCGGTAATCCTTAAATACGTATAACAGGCGCGATTGGTTTGACGGCCAACTGTGAAATTGGCGTCGCGTGTTCGATTCCCGCCAGTTGCAAGAAAAAAATCTAAGAAACGTATTTTTTATTGTGGTGTATTTCTCATAACTTTCTTCCATATCCTTTCTTTCCCACCTGCTGATAAGCTTCTCAAATATAAAGTTACCGAGTTATTCCTATAAAAAAAACAAAAACTATTTTGATTAGTTTTTTTATTAATTTGTTTTTTACAAATTTATCTACTTTTGTTGCGCTTTTTTTGATAGACATTTAAACAGAAATAAAGAAAATACGAAAGCATAACCACTCGTAATGTTATGTTGTTGTCTGATTTAATTGAAAATTTAAATCTATTTTTTTAATATCATTCTATCCAAGTTTGAAAAAACATTGGCAAAAAACGGGTGCCTGTCCGTAAATGCTATCCTACGGCTCAAATTTGTTACTAGATATCGATTTTATAGTAACTACCAGAAAACGTAAATACTTATACATAATACAAAGCTATCACAACGTAAAGGCTTGTCAGTACCGAGGATTGTAAACAAGTATGGCCAAAGAACACTTCATTCTACAATTCCTAAAATATTCAATAAGATTCCTAAGCAGACCTCAAAAAAATGTTGACAAAACTTTTAAGAAAAAAATAGTTAAATGGCTAATATATTACAAGGCTTTATATTGATTATTATTTTATGTTAACAGTCATCTTTTTAAATTTTTGTAAAAACATTTTGTGTTAAAAATGCGTATGCTGTTAGTTCTTAGTAATGTTCATATTACTTTTTAAATTAATATAATTAATCTAACGTTTTTCTTTTTGAAGAAAAAATTAAAAACCTGCTGACATGCCGGTTTCGCGGTCTTGTGGATTTTATTATTTTTTCTTTCATATTTTCTGTTCATGTTTACCTTCTTCAATAAAAATAAATACTAAATTTATTATACGTTATTTTTTTTATAAGGCAAAATAACTGTAACAATAAATGTGTCAATTCGTTAAATTGTGTAAAAATTTAAGGCCTGCATTTATATTATTGATATAAGTACATTTTGAATTCGATAAACTCCCTTCATGATTAAATCCAGTGCTTGTCGAGAAAAAATGGACAAACACCAAACATAATTTCTGCGAAACCCCCAGATTTATGTTATTTGTTATTTTCAAATGTTAGTCCCCGAATCTAGGGGTTAGTTACACGGATTTAGAAAGGCAAAAAGCAAAGTTTTGAGGTGCACTTCGCAAAAAGAGCTTTATTCATTTATTTTAGCCAATTTGCAGTAGAGCGGATTTATCCCAGAAAGTTTTGTGTACAAAGTTAAATAAATAACATAAAAACAGCAGTGAAGTTGAATTTGCTAAATAGAATACCGCAGGCACCGTTAAAGCAATTCAAATATACATACGTTCTCGCAAATATTTAAACTAAGCTGAAAAATTAAACAATTTTCGGCTGATAATATTTTGGCAGATCAAACATACTCAGAATGGTAAATGTTACACAATGCGTAAAGCGACCGCCACCTTACGATGCATACAGATCTGCACCGGTAGATTTAATCTATTTTTTATATTTTTTGTTTATATTTTCATTTTGTAATTATTTATTGTACTAAATTAGATTAAAAAAAACTTTGTTTTTAACCGCTTATTTCTGACTTTTTCTACCGATCAATTTTAAAGCTACTCAAGTTTCTTTATCCAAATATGCTTAACTTATGAATTCTGTCCTATTTTATTTTTACAGTGACAACTATATTTTGCATTGATGCATACGAAGTTAATTATTCATAAAAAGGCTATAATTAAAAATATGATTGAATTCATTTGTTAAGTATACGTTGACAAAGAAGCTTATGTAGCTTTGAAACCAGTTAGTAAAAAAAACACGAAATAAATCGTTAATAACAAACTTGTTTTATATTTATTTAATAAATTGTAGTTTATCTGAATGATTTACAAAATAAATTAAATATTTGAAATATATTACAAATAAATAATCAGTCATTTGCGCCAAGCGCCAGTCTAGAGGTCATCAAATATTATAATAAAACCTTTACAAATTAAATAATATTGCCGAGTTTTAATAACTGGACGTATACTTAACTACTTTTTTTAGCTTTTGGTTTTCAGTAAACACTAAATATACGAATGTTTAATCTGAAAGAGACGGACCTCAGCTCCATAGCAGCGTCGCGGACTCAGGATTGGGAGGTTCGACGCACGAATCCCGCTCTACCAGATTTTGTTTCCTATTTTTCCATCACGTCTATTTAAAGTTTTAATTATCGTTCGAAAATTAAAAAACTTTTTTTGATTTATGAAGAAAAATCTTTGGAAAAATTTTCATTTACTTTGTAATGCAATATTCTTTAAAATTGCATTAAAAGTTCTTTACATCCGTACTAGTGCATTAAAAGTACAAACTTTGAAATATGACAATGAGGCAGAGAAAGATTTTTCCAATATGTTCAGATTAAAGAAAAATATTTTTAGTTTTTGTTACATTTAGGAAAATCGAATTTTAAACGTTATATTTAAAGTTCAAAAAATTTAGCGCCATTTTTGTGATTTTTTGTTTTTGTTTTAAATCGTCAATATAAAATATGTCCAAATGTTTACTTATATATTAGCGGAAGGAAGTTTAATTATATCTTAAACTAGTGGACCCGACAGACGCTGTCCTGCTCAAACGTTGGCTTGCCTGATATTACTTTGGAAAAGGACTTTTAATTGATTAGTAGGTACCTAGGTACTTGTTAATAACTGAATCCCAAAAATTAAATTTATTAGTATTTAAATATTGAATTTAAGTATGTAATTGTTTATGGAAGAAAGAAAAGAAGGTAAAAAATCTTTTTTCAAATGCCAAACTCGGCTTTTCTCGCCTACAGGGGGTACTTTGTTCGTGAATGCGATTTTTGTTATAAAAACTGTATGTTAGGTTTTTGAAATCTTAAACAAAGGTTTTGGTTAAACGGGTATGTAGATTTTCACGGTTTCTGTTTTTTTTTTTTTGTTATTAAAAAAAACAACAGCCAATATAACAAAAAAATACAATATATACAAATGAACCAAAATTATAGGCCAATTATTTTTTTTTTGTAAATGACTAAATACAATACCAAAGAAAAAAAACCTTCTAGTTTAAAGCCACTCCGTATCATTCCACTTTAAAAATTAAACATTGTAATAATAATGAAATAGAACATTTATGAAAAGAAGCAATATTTATTTAGTTGCTCTTCAAAATATTTTTATCCACATGGAATAAACCCAAATCATTATTTCCTCATTTCTTCTTTCAAACAAGAGGAAATGGATGTATTATGAAAGTATACGAAAAAGTAATATGTAATCAATATGACCTATCTTTTTGGGGTACCTCCGTATAAGTTGGATTCGTTTCGATGTCTTGGCTACTATTGCAGGTGCCATTTTCAAAGTAAACTTTGTTAAGTACAGACATCAAATCCAATTTACGCGGAATCACCCTAAAAAGATTTACATTGAAATCTTTAGTTAAATTAAAAGTTTTCCGCCTCGACAAATGCACATTTAAGTTTCAAAATCAGTCAATATGATTATTTTAGACATAATGAATTAGTAGTTTAATTAATGAACGTAAAAAATCACAAAGGCAGGGCTTGAAATATTTATTTTTACTTGCGTTTAAATGTCAGTTCATTTAGTCTCGTGCGATTTACTGATTACGAATATTTTTTACTTTCGTTTCTTTTTTTAAACGAACCTCCAGACTGCTAAGCCAAATACTCATTCAGCTATTGTACCTTCTCTGCTTTCTATAAAATAAATTGGATTCTGAACGTACTGTTTTGTCTATCGACACCGTAGACACGGTGTCACAAAATTTTAAGGGTTAAATGCCATTAATTCCACCTTTTAAAAGAAATACAAGTTCCTATTCAAACAATTTATTCAAATTCTCGTTGCTTGAATAATACTTGCGTATATAATTTTACTAAAACATCCGCATTAAGTTTGCAAGTCACAAAAATTATTTCATAAAATAGTACTGAAAAAAGTCAATGTAATAAAATAATCAATTACATGTTAGTAGATAATTGTATTGTTGCTGACGCGCTACCGACGAGTTAGCGGGTCGACCACTTTTCACGAGGTCGTCCCTTCCGATGTTTGTAAAGCAGCGGAAACCGAAGAACGAAGCACAAGCTGATTTCACTGGCGGAGCAAACCGAAGGGCAAAGCACACACACTGGTTTACTGACATTGAAAACCGATTTTACTCGTCATCCTGAAAAGGACTTTTAATTACAAAGAGAGCGCCGCGGTCGGGATTTGTAAGGTGAGAAGTCCAGAAGTCGAATCCAAGGGCAGGCGAAGGTCTTGTAGAGTAGTCGGTATCGGCAGAGTGTAGAACGGGAGGTTATTCAAACACGAGCGAAAGATTAAGACTAATTTATTAAATGGCGCTGCGGCTTTTTATGCACAAAAAATATGCGCGGCCGACACCGGCCGGCCAATGGCTAGCGGGAGTTATCCGACCAATCTCGTCGCGAGAGAAATAGTGCGCTGTCGCCGGCTCTACCTACCACGTACGTGTGAGCTTGACATAATATGCCCTATCGGCATTTCAAAAACCAGTTAAATTTTTTATAGAAAATAACAAAACCAGCCATCATTGGATAAAACATCATAAAATCTCACTTCATAGGCCAGGATAATGAGCGAGACATAATAAAATGATCAAATAAAAAAAAGAAATTCGTGTTAATAATCAAATATTGAACAGTGTGTAATAATGTTATTTATGCATTGTTTAAATATTTTTTTTTTTCTAACTTTTTTAGTGGTTATGTTAAAAAAATTGTAGACAAGGGCTATAAATGCCCAGCCATCCATAAAATTATTTTCTCAAAACATTTTTCATCTTCAGTATAATATGTCTCACTGCAGATGAGAGAGACGCCAACGAAGACCGTCTCAGTTGCCAGAAGAGACAAATGGTGCAACCTTGATGTGAACAGCAGGAGAACAGCAGGAGAACATGAAAGGTTATCAAGACCCTGAGCAATGATCCGACGGCGCGGACATCTGTCGCACACGGCGTGACCCCGAATCAAATATGTCTCAATCAAGCAATCTCATGGGAAAACTAGAAGAATTGCTATCATGATCATGTCATGATGCATTATTTGATTCAACATGGCTGAGAAAAATTACTTCTTAAAAGCGCCTTTCTCTTATACTTAAATGGATGAAGCAAATAACCGCTTGGAAAATAACAAAGCGCCCGGGCTGGATAAAATAAACATCGGAATAGATTAAACACTTTGGAGAGAAAACCATGGAATGTATCCTGAAACCTATGAATATATGCGTCATAAGCAAACAAAATTAAAAGCTCTCCAACCGAGGAAGGAACTCAAACACCCGAAGAACTATAGACCTGTATTTCTCCTATGGCAACTTAGCAAATTCTTCGAACGCTTAATTTTGAATCGGATCTCAGACCATATAGACCACCATATGATAAAAGACAGACAGTTTTCAGACTAGAAAAATCTTGTACTGGACAAGTGTTCAACTTAGTGCAGCATATTGAGGACAACTTTGTGAAGAAAAAGATAACGGGAATGGTGTTTGTGGAAAGAACATACGGTATAGTGAACTATCAAAACTTTCTAATAAGATAAACAATGTCATAAAGACCTTCAATCATACATCCTTAATCCGCATTTTATCAATAGACGATTGTATGTAACTCTTAAAGGCAAGGACCGTCAATGGAGATCCTAAAAGAATGGACTGCTACAGGGCAAAAAAACATATATACTAACAATCAACCCATACCAGAAGAGACCAGGCACTTACCTACGCTAATGATACATCGGTGGCTACTTAAAATAATTAATTTCATCTAGTGGAGGAGAGGCTTGCCTTTACTCTAAACATACTAAGAGAATACTTCAAAAATATATGTTAAATTTAAATTTAAAGAAAACGCAAATTTGTGCCTTCCACCCAAAAAAAAATCACGTGGTAGGAAGAGAGCTTCAAGCATTGCCAAACGCCTAAATATCTCATATAAAACTGGATAGCACGCTTTCCTATAAGCGGTATTGCAGTAATAATAAACGTCTCTGCCAGAAACAATATATAATGAAAGCTCACAAGTTTATCTTAGAAAACGTCTCCATATATATTTCAGACCTCTGCCTTGGAGTTGCGTCTCTCCGCAATAGAGAACGGTTGTCTAATTTGGCAGATTTTTGCATGCGCCAAACAAGTGGATATTGGTGTAAATGATATTTCGCGGCTGGCGTCCAGCTACTTTAAGCCCTCATCGATGTACAAACCTTACACTTTTTAGGAATCGCTAAATTTATCATTAAAAAAATGTAGCTGTGGACATTGAGTGACACGAACAGATCTATGACCATAGAAAACCCATTTACAACCATCTTTCGAGACTGGGATTGAACTTGAAGACCTCTGCGGAAAAACGTGGAGAGAACCTAAAGAGAGAGGTATTCAGCAATAAGATCTGGATAACGCCATCCGCAAGCATCAACACCGCGCACAATTTAGACTTCCCTACCGGAAAGCTTTTAACAGACTGAGATTAGGGGTGAACAACAAATATGATCGACAGAGGTAGAGGTTTCGGAAGAAAGATGACACAAGTTGCGATTGTTGATAGGTGCAGAATGACCCGCATTTGCTGCGGTGTCCACAAACGTGGATGACCTCTAAAGACTTGAGGATGGCCGCTGACAAGGCAATATCTGCCATTGCCTGGGCCCGATAAGTATCTAAGGGTAATATTTTAGACTTTTTAGAGTTTTTTTTTGCAGCACAACAAGCCAGAAGACCCAATTATACGAAGCGTAGTGAATTACAGCACAGAACACCCATGCTTGAGAAAAAATACAGTAATTTTTTGTGTTCTCACTGGGAATTGAACCCGGAATCTTACGTTAGTTTATCAAGCGTCTTGACCGCTACACCAAAAGCCCCAAATTTCAATCAAAATGTTTTTATTTGATCCTTTGATGTAAGTAAAAAACCTTTTTCTAGGCAAAGCCAGTTTTACTAAAATCCTGAGAATTTTGAGTTGTAAAAAATAGGTGCTTGTATTAACGGTAATTTTTTTGTACTTTTCAAAAAAGATTTGCCTTTCGAAATATTAAAAAATGATAGTGTTAGAGATAAAATAAATATATAATTTAATATATTTCTGTGGGACCGTGTAAAAACGTGTTCTTTATATACACAAGAAGATTCTAGTTAATGAAATTCACTAGACCTTAAATACATTTCAATTAAAAATTCAATTTCCATTGGTAGACGAGTTATGCTAAAAAACTTTATATTACCCTAGCTATTTAATTTGAATCGGAATTGAATTCAAAACATTTACGGTAATGAGACAAAGTTGAATCGTATTTTTTACGTATGCAATTTTTGTCTTAATTGTCAAACGATAGAAAATATTTCGCTAGTATTGGCTCGAAAACGAAGATTAGTAAGAATATTTTATAAAAAATATTAGTTCATCAAGGTCTTTCTAATACTTTTAAATTACGTTTTATTTACGAATTATTATTATTCAAAGAATCTTTATAAAATATTTTTTTGAAAACTTTCCTTCGATTTGTTGTTTGCTTTTAGTCTGTACATGTACGTCATATTTCTTTTTTTTCTTCTCCAGCTTTGTTCTCTCTTCTCTACTGCTGCATAAAAGTTTCTTCCAAACGTTACCACTCATTTCCCCTGCTTTTTTCATCCATGTTCTATCGACAATCGAGGTAATGTCATCGTTTTGTGGCTTTTTAATACCTATTTCGCTTGCCCATGGTCTCCATTTTATTATTCTGGATGTCCAATTGCCATCATGTTGCGTCGCCAAATTTACTGTCCATGGCCGTTTTAATTTTTCTGTACCATCCATGATATCTGCGACTCCGGTACGGGGCTAATTTTTTCGTTTCTAATCTTGTCTCTTTAGCAAACACCAAGAATTTTCGCCTGTCCATGGATCGTTCAGTGCATTTCAGTTTATTGCTCCTTTTCTGTGTCACAGACATGGTTTTTAGTTTATACGGCGTCACCGGCAATAAACGCTATTTGTCTTTTTAAGCAGACTGGGACTTGTTTATTTTTTTCAAAAAAATCACGAACAATAATAAAATCACTATATCTTTGCACACGGAACTCGCTTCCTCTACATCCATACATCTTCTCATGCACGCGCGCCGATTATTCCGACTTTTAACATGTCCATCTTCAAGTATTTGTTTGATTTGGTCATGTCACGTCTTACTCGGTTTTCTTCTATTTCTGCATCCACTAACATTCGCGTTGTTAATATTCTTAGCCGTTTTTTTGCTGTCCATTCGCTCTACATGTCCAAACCAGCGCAGAGCTCCTTTCTTGATTTTGTCGATAATGCTTGTCTCAGCCTTACATAATGTACGAATCTCTACATTTGTGCATCTATCGTACAAAATTTTATCACACATTTGCCTGAGAGATCGCATTCGACAGTGTTCAACCTACTTTCATCCCTGTTTTTCCAAGTCCATATTTCGCTCCCATACATCAGGGTCGGGACTAGGACTCCATTATGAACTGATTATTTTGCCTCTTGCGACAAACTCTTAAAATAAAATGAAATAATACTAGTTATACCCGACCTACTTTTTCAGTTTATTTTTTAACAATCAAACGAATACAAAATAAAAGCATCTCTTAAAGTAAACAATATAGAAGAGTCTTGAGATATACGTACTATTTTAAGAAAATAATTTAACATCGAGAGCTAACACATTAGTGATATATGAAAAATGAAAGAGTACAACAAACTTACGAATGGCAAAATAAAATAGTTTAAGATTTCGTCAAGAGAGTTTGTTTTTGTTTGAGTCAGAATTTGTCTCAAGAGAGACGATTAAAAAAGTTGAAACAGAAAAGACTAAAGTTATTTTAAGAGTTGAATTTGAAAACCAATACTAAAAGAAAATATTTAAAAAACCAATACCTTTATTTTTTGTCAACGTCATCAATAAAACAAGGTAAAATAGTGTGAAATAGTTCAGTGCAGCAACATTTTCTCGGTTCTGGCGTACATGGTTACTTATTGTTACACATAATATATTTTTCTCCTATGTAGGATCATTGTCCCAGTGCTAAAGAAATGCTAATGATTTTTTGGGAATTCTACATTTCAAATCTGTAGTTTGTAAAACAATAGAGTTATTTATTAAAATAACAAAAATGCATCCACTTGGCGGACTTATTGCTAAAAGTAATTCTTCCAACCGACCGAAAACATTTAAAAGTATATTTTACACATGTATTTTATGTTTTTCATTCATTTACCTTTCCTCAGCGAGTAGTAAATAGGGTACCGTATTAGAACATCAAATGTAGCGTACCTCGATTATATGTTACGCAAAAGTTAAGTGATCGTCCAACGCTTCAGATGCCAGTTCAGGAACAATGAAATATAGCAAAGTGCTATTGTAAATTCTATCACGAATCGAACGTAGCACCTCAAGCTTTGAAGGTGAATGCAACAACCACTACACTACGAGGTGGACTAATCTCGTCTCTTTTTCCATTTTCCGGACTTTCATTTGAGAGCAGCCATCATATCACTCTTCCAGGGTGCTGGTTTTATTTCATACAAAGAACTGTATCTTTCATCCGCCCGGACACAGAAATTTATGATTTTACATGAGCTCGATAGTAAACTTCACTATTATTTCTTTAAAAAAATGAAGCGTGTTTAAAAAAAAGGTAAATGTGGCTGTTTCGGTAAATGAATACAAAATGCTTTCATGTAAATTCTTGACGTTTGTTCGAGCTCCGCTCCACGTCAGCGTATTATGAACTACCTGAAGCATTAAGTTTGTAGTATGGTAATGCATTTAAAGTTGAGTGAACTAAAAGTGGATGTGAACGCGGAGTTGTGTGAGCCCGTTTGTGTGCTCGGTAACGTTCACACTCTTTTATGGGTAAAGCATAAGGTACCCACACATTGCGCGGGCACGTTAGCTCTCGTTGCGTTGCAATTATTTTCCGCGCAAAATGTTTTGAAAGCTTCTGTTCTGTTATAGTCCTTCGAGTCAATATTTTGTTTGTAAATGCCTCCAACCAAAAAGACTTGCTGTAGAATCTACAGTTAAACCAGTGTTTTTCAACCATTTTGAACGCGCGACCACTTTACGAGTAAAAAAAATTAACCACCCCCAGGAACTTACTTTATTATACAGATTTTTTACTAGTAATTTGTTTCTTCTCTGTCATTCCTGAGTTTTGAGAGTCGTGGTCGTTAATCCTCTCCCCAGCCATTCTATTGACAATGTGTCTCCACTCTTCACGGCTCTGCATCCTCTCCACAGTTCCACATGGGGTTGCCCATGACGTAGTTTTCACCTGCTCGATCCATCGAACTGCAGCTCTGACTCTCTTTTTTGTCCTAGCACACTCCCGTGATTACTATTTTCTCCAGATTTTCTAGGTCACGTCTAGCCATGTGTCAGAATAACTGCAGAATACGAGGGCGGAATATGGTCGATTGGCGAACTTTTACGTTGAGTTCCTCCAGTATAGAGACATTTGTTATTCTGGCTGTTTATGGTATTCTCAGCATTTGACACCGATACCACATTTCGAAGGCGGTTAGCCAAGACATGGCTTTCTTTTGCGATTTAGATCCATCTTTAAATTCATGATATGCATACACCACTAGCAGAGATGGATGAGCCCAAGTTAACAAAATCATTTGCCTTTCCAAAGTCTTGGGAGTCTATTTGACTATTTTAGCATATTGGCTTTGTCAACGATTATAAGCTTTGTTTTAGCTATGTTTATTTCCAACCCAAATTTGCGACTTTCTTTTGCTACCCGAGCCAACATATCAGCCATTTCTTGCTCGTCATAAGCCAGTAGTGTGGTATTATCTGAAAATCTGAGGTTGTTGATTACGCTATCACTTATATTGAATCCTCTTATACAGCCTTCCTGCGCTCTTCTCATCATGTGCTCCCCGTAGAAGTTGAATAAAGATGGAGACAGAATACATTCTTGACGGACTTCCTTTTCTGTGCAAAAATTTTTCGACATAGAGTTGCCCACTTTTACTTTGGCTGTGTTGTTTATATATAATTTACTAATTAGCGACATTAAGTGAGTTAGAACTCCCATATCTCTGACGGTTTCCGTTAAGCACTTTCACCGCACGCAGTGATTTTAACGACGACATATTCAGTTTTAATTTTTTGGAGACCATATTTATATTTATTGAGAATTCGAGTGCAAAGAAAGAGCAGCAGCACGATCTATAAGATGCACACTGCACGCTTAAAATGGAATTGAATATTGACGTTTTCTGGATGCACAAAAAAAACGAGAATATCCAGAGCTGGCAAGGAAAGCTTTCAAATTATTAATGCCATCAGTATAAACTAACGTTCTCTTTCATGGTGGACATATAATCTTACAGAATAAATAAACTCCAATTAAAAAAACAATTTGATTGTTTGTGTCTTAAAAAAAAAACATCATTTGACAAATTGACAATAACCAGACCCAGCATTTTTTGGAAATTTTTGTGTTGTAGGGCCTAAAATCTTTGCTTTTAACATTTTGCCTTGCCTGTGATCGTGACTCTCCGAACAAGATTTTGCGACCCCTCTAGAGATCTTCAACTTCAAGTTGAAAAATGATGGTTAAGACACCGTTTGTCATACAACTGTGGGTGGCTTCAGCCAGACGACAGAATTTGATCCAGGATACTACGCCTATACCCAATGTAAGGAGTGCCGCTTTACCCACCGTTAAACTACTGGGAGAATTACCCAATTCTGACCTATCTCTTGAGGCTCAAATTAGTAGAACGATAAGTGCATGCTTCTACCAGCTGAGACAAATTAAATGCATACGCAAAAATTTGCCGGTTGATGCCGCCCGTCAATTAATAAATGCGTTTGTAGTGTCTAGAGTCGATTATTGTAATGGTATCTATGCAGGTCTACCAATGAACAAAATGACTCGCCTACAATCTGTATTGAATGCCGCAGCGAGACTTATTTTCGGAATCTCTAAGTTCAGTCATATCACTTCACTACTTCGGAAACTACACTGGCTACATTTTCCACAGAGGATCGAATACAAACTCTGTTGACTTATGTATAAGTCACTGCACAACTCTGCTCCGGAATATCTAAGGGAACTATGCATCCCAGATGAACTAGCTGACAGGCGTCTCACGCTTAGATCAGCTACGTCTACGGCGAGAGGAAAAGTTATTATACCTCTACGCAAACAGCGCACTAAATTTAGTAAACGCGCATTTGCGGTCGCAGGCCCTATGGCACGGAATGCTCTCCCAGCAGAGGTGCGAGGCTGTGAAAGTGAAGTGATGTTTCGGAAAAAAACTTAAAACCCACTTGTTCTCTAAATTCGTAGCACGTGACAACAAAATAAATTGTTTTAATTAAATTAAAAATTTAAAAGCTTAAATTAAATTAATTTAACAATTGAATCACTATGTAAAGCGCCCTTGAGGTATTTTATTTCGAAAATGGCGCTGTATAAGTTATCCATAATAATAAAGATAATAATAATAGGTAGCATGAAAAAAGAGGTTCACAAGAGGTTGAAAAAATCAAATATGTTCGAATCCAACCACATTGACCTCGCAAGCAATTATTCGAATCTTACATGCGGAATATTGTGTCATATGGCGCATAGGCAAAAGAGGTCGAAAATATTGAAGGCCTTCGAGATGTAGACCTACGAATGTATCTTAATAATTTGCTGGAAAGACCACGTTATAAATAGCGTGGTTTTAAACGGGATCGAAGAAACTAGGCAGCTGTCGAACACTGTTTCAAAAATGTTTATAGAATGCGTAAGTATAGGTCATATGCCGCGACCTGAGAATCTTCTGCGCGATATATCGGAGGTTATTATTGAAGGATCGACGGCGTCCTCGCCAAAAGTAAGAACTGTAACTGAAAGTCTGTATATATCTTCTATAGAGAGCTGAAAAAGATTGCTTCAGATTGAACGGATTGGAGGAAAAGACACAGAGCTTTTAAAAAATATTTTTATTTATTTATTGGTTCGAAGATACATATAACCAAAAAAAAAAACTTATCTCTAACTCCATTAGGCCGAGAGTCCTGTGTTGAGTTGGAATACAGCATAATGGAAAGTGTAAGCAAACAAATTATTATAGTATTTTAAAATAATTGCATAAAAATCAGTTTTAATAAACATCGCTTTGCTGCCAACCTACTCGTATCTCACTGGAACTGAAGAAGAAAAAAAAACTCAATTTTTTTTAATGGGCTTTTATTCGATTTGATAAATGTGTTTCAGCGGTCGAATTACCTGTTGAATCTCACAACAAGCAAATATGTTTATCAAACTACACAATCGGATAATACTAGATAGTTCAAGTAATATGAACGAAAGGTTTCTCATACGCTATTTGTGGTTTGAACTTGTCACTTACCGGCATTCTTTTCAAGCGTATTCGTTTATCACGTTTGTAATGTGAAACTTTGATAAAAGTTCATATAAAAGGTGGGAGAGAGTTGGTTATTCTTTACCCTAATTTTCGGTTCGATTCGGTTCGCGATACGAAAGATTTTGAATGATGCTACATGTACGAGTACACAATAAAAATAAAAGAGATGTAAGATTTCACCGAGCATTCCCGAATACAAGGCGCGTCCTATAAGAGCGATAGTAGTATTCGTTGGGTTCTAGTAAACTCTTCCCAAAATTCTTTAGTTTGATACAATTTTTTTTTTTTTTCTGAAAATTCGATTTGAATAAAAATATTTTATTGCATTTTAAAAATAATGACTTTTGTATCGAAAAAAGAAGGAAAATGTTAAGCTTTCAAAGGTAAAGTCCAGTTCTTACTTTAAGACTTGTGCTTTTTTTCAATATCTCGTATATTAATTCAGCTTATAAGAAGTGTTTAAAGTTACTAAACTCAGAAAAAGATTTAAAAGGAATATTTTCAAGGAATATTTTCGTCGTTATATCGCTGCTTTAATTCTTGTACAATCAATAGACCATTTTAAAAGAGTTGAGTTATGAATGCCAATATAGTTTTTATCTTATTACGCGTTCATGTAGGATAAGAATTATTATTTTTTCCGTTATTGAATAGTTTTTTGGGCATTTTTTGAGTCTCAATCTCTACTTACTGATTTAACTTATTTTACTTTAAAATTAAATAAAATGTATTTTGCACAATTTTCAAAATGGTATATTGAACATACAAGAACTAGGGTAGCAATATATAGTTTTTGAGACTTTAAAAACTTATACGCATCACACATAAATCGGCTCTGCTATAAGGGGAAATGTCATATATTATCTTGACTTAACTAAATTATTCGTTCGAATGCATTATACGAAATACGTTTACCCGCCATTTCCTTGTGCATCAACCCTTGAACAACCACTGTGATAGCTGTTAAACACCCTGTGTTCTCAGTATTACGCGCGTGTGCACATGTTGACTGGGTATACATATATACTGCATAATATGCATACGCAAAAGCTGTCACTTTTTTTTTTATTCTGAAATTTTTAGATGGTTTGCAAATAAGGTTTTAGATTATTTAAGTGCATCTATATTGAGATACATATATAATGTATAAACGAACACAATATGAACAATAACTGTAAGACCCATTTTAGATGGATCGGCCAAATCTACTTGGTGCGGTAAAATTAGGGTGGATTGATTTTTACTGTCCTCCGTTTCCGTGTGAATTTATTGCATTTAAATTAAGATTAATTAAACGTAGTTATGAAGAAAGCAACCACCCATAGGAAAGTGAAACTTAGATAACAAAACTTTTATAAAAAGAGTTAATAATCGAATCTACACGATAATTCGAATGTTTTTGATTTTGAAAATTGATAAACAATGAATACATACATAAGTTTGTTTATACTACAAACAAGAATTTTTTGTTGTATTTGACCAGTTTTAATGATTTTTAAAGTATTGTAAGATTTTGCTAGTGTTATTGGTGTTTTTCGCAAATTGAGAAATACCATTTCTGTGATCGACACTATTTTCAGTAGATGATAATTACAGTTTTTAATATTTAAGTGGTCAGGCTGTTTTTAGCAAAACACAGAATCAATCTTAACGCACCCGTATCCACCACCACCAATATCAATTATTTTCAAAAGTGTGGACTGGCTACTTTCTGCATAGCTACGTTCAATTAAACAGTGTTTCGAGTATGTCTAAATATTTGCAGACTGGCTGGATTTTCTCCCTAAGGAGTTATTCAGAACCAAATTTGTTGCAACTGAGGGAAAACATTTTTGAGAATGGAATATGAAACGCACTTACATAGTGTTACGCAGTGCCTTAAGTGGCCACTTAAACCAGTTATCGACAGGTCATAAGCCCTGTAAATGTCTAAATTTCCATATACTTTTCTCAAAAATGTTTTCTTTCTGTTGCAAAAAAATATAGATCTGAAGACTAATTAGTTCAATATTTTTTTTTATTCAAATTACTCGTTTTTTTTGTTCCTTGGTCACAGTCATATTGATAAGATAATTGCAAAAACAAGAGGTAACTGTGAAAATCAATTTGAAATCATTAATCAAGTTTGAACGTGTACTCACACACGTATTTTTATAAGTTGTTTTAATGTTTTTCTTTTCGTAAAATGTTTGTTATCAACTCATTAACAAATTTAAATATTCGATTATTTACTTATTTTCAACCCGGTCCGTGAGTGTAAATACAATTTACTAAACAATTACGAAATTGTCAAACGGTGAAACATGTTGTGGTTTAAACAGTTAAAAAGAATTCTAGAATATCACCATTTTGAACCATGTTTTTGAAATACGGCTTTGAAGTATTGCCTTTGAAACACGTCCTTCTTTGAGTCGCTGGAAATCCTTAAAACATCCACAAAAACACAGGAATAGTTTTCGCCGACCAAAGGAAGGAATGACCACAGCGAAGAAGGAATAATGTAATTCCCCTCCTGAAAGAAAATAACTAACCCATACAATAATTGCTTTCCAGATAGTGTTTCTGTATAACTGAATCACGCAAAACAAGAAGCGGCAGCGGAGTAAAAGTAGTCTTATCCACCCTGATCCCCGTGTTAGAGTTTACGTCTTTTCTTCATATCGAGGTACTTGACTTAAGGATTATATTGGCTTGTAGCCGAGATAGGATAACGGCCCTCGGGATGTTAGTATTCAGAGGGACGAGTAGAATTAGTACGTGGGAAAAGAAGCGAAGGCAGTTTGGCATCCGGAGGCGAGGAAACTGAGTAAAAAGCTCCCATTAAAAGAATAACATCAACGTACGAGATGTTCAAACTCGCAGAGAATATGCTTTCACTTTTTTATCACGTTCTCTCACATTATTTTGTTATTTTATTTCTCCGACTCACGAAGGTCTATTAAGTTAATTCTAACTCCTTTACATTTTTCTATCCCATATAGACATCACCTCCGAAAAACAAATTTTATCTTCTACTTTCTTTTTTGTTTGGAATTTTCGGGAAATTGCATTAGCGCTTTGAAACTTTTACTATCGTCCTAAAGTTTTTAAAATTTTGTCGGCATTCCATTTTAGAGTTTTTTATTAATATGTCAAGAAGAATTTAAGTCATTTTAAGAAATAAGTGACAAAAAGTATGACTCCTAATATATCCCATTCCTATAACATTTTTGATAATATTTAAGTTATTTTTATTCGGTTACAAGATAATTGAAAATTGAATAGCATATAAAAAGAGCGGTTTACTTCATTTTTTTACGAAATCAAAATGTATATATTTTTCATTTTAGCGCACTGCGCAATAATTAATAGGATACCAGTTTTATATAAAATAATTTTGTTTTTATTTATCAAATAAATTAATGTTTTAAGCAAATTATTAGTTGACAAGTCAATAAATTAACAAACTAACTCCAAGTGAAACAAGTTCTTTTTTCAATTAATGAAATGAGTTGAAATAATTCATTCACAAAACGAATGTACCATTATTTTATTAGTCTACGTTACTTCTAGATTTCGAAGAAATCACAGTCGCTAGATAGTAATTACAACGATCGCTGTAAAATAACAAAGTTAGACTATTTAGAATTGATCTTCTATATTTATGTTTCTCATCGAAGTTTGATGAAAAAGTTAAACCGCAATATGGTGAAGGTACTTAGTTTCATGGGCGGTTGAAATCATTTCGTTTCGATTTAATTACAGCAAAATTTCACTAACTTGTTCTCAAGTTTCTATATAATAAATATTTTGATTTAAACTGACGTTTTTTTAGTGGCCTCGCGTAATGCATATTTTTTTAAATCACTATTATATTGTTTTTTTTTACGCAAAAAAATACGGTTGTAAAATAAATGTGGATTTTTTTTTTAGTATGATTTTTAAATCAGTTGTTTTGTCTATCTAAGTAAAATAAAAATCTGCTGACAAGGCGGTCTTCGGTTAAGCGGGTTTTTTTATATATTTTCGTCCGTTAAATATGAAGAACAAATAATCAAGAGGCTGTCTAATATGCATATTTCATCTGAAATCTCCTAATTAATAAATGGTTTTTAACATTTAAATGCAGTAAATACAAGTATTCTTAAACTGAGACACTGGAAAACTGACGGTAAAAATAGCAAAAAAATACATTTTTTTTTTTTAAATGGATAACTTTAAATTTAAACTTTCGTCTGTGGCTATCAGAATGTTATAATCATACCCAATAGTGAATAGAACAGTAAATTAAAAAACGAATGCATCCTATCTCGATCATTTTTTACATGATGGTTTGGTGATCAGTCTTGCGCTTAATACCAGTTCAGGGACAGTAAAATGCTCCCATGTTAAACCACCCTTAAAACAAATAAAAAATTAATACAAAAACTAAGAATACTTAGACTATCTAATAGTGCTATCAAACTGTTTCAAGAATATCTAAGTGAAAGGAACCAAATAACAAAAATAGATAACTCAGAATCGGAACCGATTGAAAATGAACTAGGTGTCCCCCAAGGATCAGTGCTAGGACCAATATTGTTCATTATATATATAAATGACATCACACAGATAATAAAACACTGCAAAGTACGACTATTCGCAGATGATACCCTTATATATATAGCGGGAGAAAACTATGAAGACTCAATTAATAAATTGAATGAAGATCTACAGAACATATCGTCATGGCTAAAGATAAATAAATTGAAATTAAATGTTAGTAAAACAAAATATATGGAAATAGGTAATAAAGCACATGGCATAACAATGAATGTAAATATTGATGGTAAAATTATTGAAAGGGTTGATGAAATGAAATACTTAGGAATTATTCTTGACTCCAGATTAAATTTAACATCACACTTTGAATATATACATAAGAAAATTTCAAAAAAAATTTTCTTCCTAGGAAGAATTCGAAAAAAAATAAACAAAAAGAGTGCAGAACTTATATACAAAACAATAATTGCCCCTCATTGGAACTATTGCTCTACTATATTATATTTAGCTAACGAGGGAGACATAAACAAGTTTGAAATACTACAAAATAGAGCAATGAGAATTATACTGAAAAAAAGCAAATATAATAGTGTTGAAAAAATGAGAAAACAATTGAACTGGATAGGAATAAAGAAAAGACTATTGTATAATGTATTTGTATTTATATATAAAGTGTTTAATAATCTCATGCCAAAGTATTTTATAAGTGAAATTATATTAAATAGAAATGTACATATTTATGTTTATAGGACAAGAAATAGAAATAGGATAAGACTACCACTTAAGAAAAAAACAAAATCACAAAATAGCTTAATGTATAAAGGGTTAAAACTGTATGATGAGATGCCTGAAAGTAAGAAGAATGAAAGAAAACTTACGGATTTAAAAAAAAAATGTTATGTTTATTGTAATAATGTAGTTATGTAAGAAATATTTAATAAGTATTTGTTATAATTGTAAATATATTAGTTAATATACAATGTAATATTAACTAACTTAAGTAAATAAATAAAAAATAAAAAATAAATATTTCACTTCGACCCTATCAGAAATCGAACCTAGGAATTTAAGTATGGTAGGTGGAATAATGTAATTCTTACAATAATATTTCGTTCAATCATAATTGATAATACATTCCTTTTAATAACATGTTTTTGTAATCCTGCATTTGTGTCGCTAGAAGGAACATTTTGTATGCCGAAAATATTTTTTATGAAAATCTCTCATGAAAAATACTTTATTTAAGTACGAATATATCCATAAAACTTATATAAATAACTTTATAACGCAATAAGCTATCAAAACCCCTCGGTTTCATTCTAATAATTACAAAATAATTTTAAACTCTTATATTTTCATTACTTACTCCGTAACCAATTATAAACATCCATAACAAAATTATTTTTGTAACTCAATTAGCCGCAGCTGAATGTTAAAATGTTTTTAACGGGCCTCTACTGGCACGGTACTTGAATTTTACTTTGGAAAAAATAAATTATAACGTCGGTTTCTCAGGACAGTTCATTAGTATTTTGTTTTGTAAATATAAATAAAAATCTGAGAGCTTTGGGGTTTATTTCGAAAATATTACAAATCTATTATTTGATATTACTTCAAAGAACATTTTCTTAATTTTCCTCAAGGTCTTTTTGTTGTTCGTTTACATTGTAATGTAATTATTTTTTTAAGTACTTATTTATTAATACAAAACACAATAGGCTGAAACCAAAATAAGAAAAATAATGCTCGTATTTGTGTAATAATAATGGCTTAATACGGGCACAGCCTAAAAAGCCTTAGTAAGTTCATGAATATGTAAACAAGTGTAATTTTGAATGAATAAATAAATAAATTTAGATTGTTTTTTAAAACATTCCAATCGGTTAAAAATGATACGTGTATGAATAATAACTCAATTTATACTGATCCATCTAGCATTAATGTAGTTTATAAATATATTTTATTAAATCATTGTTACCTTTCCACACCTAATAGTGCGTAGGGTACTACATTGGTGAAACAATTCTAGCTTATCTTGATCATTTTTGTTATATGAAAGAACATGATGAGGTCAAACTGGCGCTTAAAGCCTTAGCAAAAAAACTATTTTTTTAAATATATGTTTAATGTCAACTACGTCAGGGATCGAACTCGAGATCTCTCGAATGGTAAATAAATGCACTGACCATTTGACGAAGAGGCGGATACGTTGTAATACGTACCTACCAGATAAATTCTTTCTGATTACTTCTCAAGTTTTTTTTTTAGAAAAAGGTGGAATTATAATTAATATAACTCAGGATCAAGTGATATTGTTGGTTGAAGATTTCTCCAATCAAATGCAACATATTTTTGTAATTTAATAAAACTTCCCCTAGAGAATCAGTTATCTAAGAACAACATCATATCGATTTGTTATTGGAAAGAAATGGCAAAGTTTTAGTTCTCGTATTGGCGATTTGGGAAAAGCGAAAACTCTTTTAATAACTCTTACTAAAATAGGGTATTAGCAAATTGTACAAAGGAAAAATTATTTTTAGTTTTTTTATATTTTTATTTAATACGAATTTATTGATTGATATATTATATTGTTTGGTAAGTGCCTAAATAATAAAGCTGAATAAACCTTTACAATACATAAATTTTTAATCAGAACTGGTTACGTCACATACACGTACACCTCATCGGAGGACATGAGTCTCCTTGGCGGTGCCCACATACACCAAAACGTCGCTCGTTTCTGAACGAGAAAAGCTGCCCAAAAGAGCTTTCTGTGATCCGGTAGCCTTAGCTTTTTTAAGCTGAAATAAACTTATCCAGAAGCGCATAATATGCACTTAATTGGATTGAAAAAAAAAGGGAAGTAAATTTTTTATAGACTGGGATTAAATTGATTGGACATGATCAATTTGCCGAAATGATAACAAAACATTTAAAAACCCTTGAAATTATTTTTAGAAGTCATCAGATCTAGATATCAAGAGATCTAGACTACAAGATCTAGACTACAGATCTAGACTACAAGATGTGTTCAGAAGACTGTTTAGGATATCCGCACAATATTGAAAACAAATAATTTGTCATTAAATTTACTATGACCTGATAGAAACTGCGTAGTCAAGTGATTGGGAATAACCCAGGAAGATTTTAAGAGGATTAAAGAAAAAAAAAGAAAAGTAACCAGATGGTTCAGAGATCTGAAGGGAAAGATTGCCATCGCGATTGCGAAACATCAAGAAGAGCATTTAAATATATTTTTTTAATATTCGATTGAGACATTCTTTCAGTTGAGAGCAATGTGTGTTTTGCAAGTCGAATTTATTTGCTGCCTACTGGGCCCTGGTTAAGATGTTGCAATTTCTAATGTGGGTAGGTACCACATTTTTGTCTCCGGCCCAACATATTCAATATTCAACATTATTCAAACGCATATAACAAAATAGAACCAAACTATCATTATGACTGTGCTTTTGATATTATCACCGCGATCGCAAATACGTTATTTTTGCAATCAATAACTCACTGAATCCACTGTGTCGTGTAATAATTAAAGAACCGCGTCAAGTGCCCCTCTATCCGAGAGAAGTTCCAAACAATAGGGTATCAGAATCCCAGTACAAGGTAGGTAATTGCATTCATTGTATTAGGGTTCAGTGGCAAAGTAGATAAAGATAACGTACCTGCGAACCAGACCAATTTTGAGCGTTCATCTGCCAACAGGCAAGTGGCGCGATCAAAAACACTAGAGACATACACATTTGCACATGGTGCGAATTGTAATCAATATATTTACTTTAGTAAAACAAGCAAAAACTAAAGTCATTTACGAAAATTAAAGCTACTAAAATTACACCTGAGGTAAATATTGAAAATTAGTATTTGTACAATCGAGGTAAACTTCCCAAAATAAATACCTAGTTTCACCATCGTCATAACTTCCCTTTCCGCACGCTTTAGTGAATAGGTAATTGTATTGGCACTCCAATTGCAGCGTATCTGGATAATTTTTGTTTCATGGTGGGTAAGATGATCAGCCTCACGCTTCAGCTACGAGTCCCGGGACAGTGAAATATTGCAGTGTTAAACCACGGTTCAAACAAATATTTCACGTCGACCCTGCCAGAAATCAAACCCGAAATTATGAGAATAGTTGGCGAATGCGCTAGCCACTACGCTTCGAGGTCGACTTATTCCCTTTCGATTTTTTTTTTCAATTTTTACCTGAGAGTATCTATCGAGTCAAAAACGTAAAACCAGGATGCTGGTTTAATTTCACAAATAGAATCGTATTCTTTTTATCCGCTTGGACACGGAATAATGTATGGTTTGGTAATGAGAATTCACATTACACATTACATAGCAATCACTTTTTGCCTTTAAACATCCTTCTACTTTTAATTTTTTTAAAAAGTTAAATAAAAACAACTTTAGCCTTTACTTATTGATGTTAATAAGATTCAACCAAAATATCTGTCAATCTTGATGGGCTTTCGAAAGCGGTAACTTTAATAGTGGCCAAAGATTCGGACACACTAAAAATATGGCCGATTTTTTTTTTCCAATACCTATGTTTTTTTTGCGCACTCCCTGTCGAATAGAGCCATAAGTTTTATTGGAACTTATGTTAAGGGTCGAGAATAAACTTTTTAAGTAGGATTTTCCTTTGCAAAGTCTTTGCGGATAATTACATGGCGAGGTCATTTAATTTCATTTTACGAAAGTATTATTTCAAATTTGCCAGAAAGAAAAACAAATTGAAGTTGAAAATTAACACTGGTACATAATTTTAACTCATCTGTTTTTTACCTTATACATAATTAATCTGGTTTGAATATTATAAATAAATATTTTCCAAAAAAGTTTTATTTTATAATTTTTCTATTTAAAGAAATAACTTTGTAGTTATTCATTATAATAAGATAAGTAAAACAAATTTGTTTTTTACCACAATTTTTTTCCACCGACCAGTTTTTAAGCTAAACATGCTTTTTTTACAATGTTTACTTAACTAATGATTTTTTTCCTATGAATATAACCAAGTATTTTTTTCTCGGAAGTATTGTAATGTAAATACGTTCGAAACTAGACAGGAGTGGACAAAAAAAATAATTGTTTATTTGTTATTTTTTTCTTATTATGAATCGCTTTTTTAAATTCTAAGAATTCCAAATAGTCTTATTTTTATCATTTATTTTCTTGTTTTTATTGAAATTATGATTATTCAGATAGTTTGCGAATTATTTTTTTTTTATTAGTAAAGCACTTTAAACGTTATTTTACTCTTATATTAAAGTTTCTTTTTTGTTTTCCCAATTTTAAAGAATTATCATTTATGTACATGTTAATTTATTATGAAGTTTTATCATTTTAGTACCTAAACAAAATATGTGGGAAATAATAATAATAGGTTGTGTAATTAAAATTCATAATTATTCCCTTTTCACACCTAATGATGCATAGATAACTGCATTGGTGACTAATTTCAGCGTATCTTGATATTTTATTGTTAAATGAACGTAAGACGATCAGTCTTACGTTTCAGGTGCCCGTCCAGGGACTATAAAATAATTTGGAGTAAAAATACCCTTTAAAACAGTTATTTCATATTAACCGTCGGGAATCAAACCCGAGACCTCTCACATGGTGGGCAAACGCCCATTTGCTGACCATTATACAATAAGGCCGAATTTAAAATACAATAACGAAAATACTGAATGGAACATTTTTAAACAAAAGTTTCATTTTGCCCAACTTTTTGTACACAAAAATTGAATTTAACTTAAACCAACCAGTGACAGGTCATAAGCTTTGTAGATGCATAGACTTCTACATTCCCTTCGATAAAATGTTCTTCCCTACCGTTGTAAAATATTTTTATAAATATTTTCATATAAAATATGTATATTGTGTGAAGATTTTTTATTATGTTATTGTAACGGATAACTATAAAATACCTCAAAGGCAATAGTAAAAAAAATATTTTTTTAACTATTGCTATGGAATATGACGTAAAGAAAATGCGGTTTTAAGTTGATTTCCGAAACACCACTTGACTCTCGCAGTTTCGCTCGTCTGCTGAGACATCAGTCCGTGCCATAGGGCCGAGATCGCTAACGCACGTTCACCGAATTTGGTTCGCTGGATGCGTACACGTTTATTTCCCTTACCTTTCGCTGTAAAAATAGCTGATCTGAGAGTGCGACATCTGTCAACTGGTTAATCTAGAAGACATGTTTTTTTTAGATATTCTGGAGCAGAGTTGAGCAGATTAACTTAATAAGCCAACAGTATTCCACCCTTTGTGGAAAACGAAGCCAGTGTAATTTCCTCTTTGTAATTTATTTTCAATCGAAATTGTGGGCCTCCGTGGTGAAGAGGTTAGATAGCTCACATACGGGTTCTGGGTACGATTCGCGGTAAGAACACAAAAATTACAATTTGATTTTTCTCAAGCCCTGGTGTACTGTGCTGTACCTAATTTACCACTGTATTTGGGCATCAACGCCTGTTTCGGTGCAAAAAAATGCATGAAATAATAAAAATAGTTTTCAAACCATCTATAAATAAATGTAACCTTACGAGCCATAATAAATCCGTCACAATGGCCAACTGTTTGTATTAATTTACATCATAATGTTATAAATAAAAAACAACTAATGAGCTGGGAGGTCGTCCAACCAGCGGTTGAAATCGAGTGTTGATAGAGCGATAATTGGCGGCGTCCGTGGTGTAGTGCTCAAGGCGCTTGACTCACACACGGAAGGTTTCGGGTTCGCTTCCCGGTGAGAACACAAAAAATAAAATGTGATTTTTATCAAGCCTGGGTGTTCTGTGGTGTAATTCGCCACTGTAATTGTGCCTCTTGGCCTGTTGTGGTGCAAAAAAAATAAAAAAAATAATGTGCAATAAACTTATGTATAATGGAGCCTCAGACCTAGCCCGCAACACTACTGCGGAACCAAGAATTAACTGTATTTATTAGGAACAATAAATTCGTAAAAATAAGAACTGTTTTTTTAAATCATGAATCAAAATACTTTACAATTATATTAATTTGTTAAAAGCCTTCTACGTGCAAAGTTACTATTAATATCCGTGTATTTACTATGGCAATAAAGTTCGCGCCATAAGCTGGGGTGATTACATTAAGCACAAACATTGTTTGCATTTCATGTCTAGAGAATTAAAGTCAACATGTCTAGTTTTGAGAGTGACATTATCTCAGTATGAATGTTGGTAAAAACAGTGGCAAAAAAAATAACAGATGTTAAACGGAATACATCAGCATTTGTTCATGAAAATTTAGTTCATTATTGTCCCTTATACGAAATAAGATAAACCCGGCAATGCTTTGTTATTGCAAGATTTGAGTATATAGTCATGAATAGATTAAATTGACACAGTCGAAAGTTTGATTTTTGTGTTTCGGTTTACATAAATAATAAGGATATGAGACAGGGAATTTCGATAAATATGTATTTGAACTTTGTTTTTCTGTCACTGTCTTGCAGATGTCTCCCCGATACTGTGCAAAAGAGACACTGTATGTAGGATATTTTATGCCTAAATAAAATAGTTTTTTATGCCGTGCAAGCGAAATTTAGCGGATAAAACTGGGCATTTTTACGAGTTTTTAGATAGTTCCCATAGTAAAACAATTTATAAAAAAAAAAACAATGCAATAGAGACACGCTAATGAGAAATACGGGAATATGTTTGTATCGAGAAATATCAAAACGCGCCTCCTCTTAAGATTAAACATTATTAAGTAAACACACAAAACTTTTCTTTCAATACCTTTACGTAATCAAAGAAACAGAATTAGTGTTCTTGAACAAAACCATCGACTTATAAATACACATAAACGCACCCTGCCCTTTTAAATTATAACACACAACTCATGCCCAAACGCCTGGTCGTTGTTATTTTATTTTACATTAAAAAGTTTGTTTTTTTATTTAATTACATAAAAAAAATCCCACAATATACATAAGAAGTAAAACAAAATATTCGAAAAAAGAAAAATTACATAGGGATGAAATACATATTAAGAAGAATAATAAACAAATAATCGGCCTGTTCGTGGGTATACAAGACATGTTTGAAGTTTACAAACAACCATAGAATTAAGAATAGTCCAGAAGGACCGTAGAATCATATTTGAATACATCGGACTGTGTCCAATAATTCCCCCACTCCGGTTTACTTTCGCCGCTCGCATTCGCGAAGTCGCCGGGTTATGTTGCTTGATGGGAAAAAAAAATCATAACACAAATGTAAGGTAAAAAAAAGTAATTTGTTAATTTCACAAAAATTTTATTGTACTCGTGGAAACATTGTTTGACACAACAGAGTAGATAAGCAAAGGGTCATTTAATAAGAGTAATTGAATAATGAACTTTGAACTTAAAATATTTAAAAAAATATTTGACATAAAACGGATATTTTTATATCATGTTAAATAATATTTATTATTTTAAAGATAATGTCGTTCACATGTCTCCCACGGAGTTGTTTAATCTGAGGTTTAACTTTCATAAATTCTTTCATTTGATGAGCAAAGTAGGGTAAAAAAAATACCTTTAAACACCAACGAAATTTTTATTTTGTTTCTTCGACAATCTGACAGGTGAAAAAATAATTCAATTTTTAAGTAACGCATTTGTTATTACAAATTACAGATAAAATGTGATTTCATCCTGTTTCTTTAAGATCCTAGCAGTATTAAGAAACTTTAAAAGAACACAACACGGCATAGTTGAATTCAAAACAGGAGTACTGAGCGTACTGAGCGACGTCTACAAAGAAACTAATGGGTCAAAACGTAAACCTACTCATTTATGAGTAGTTGTGTCGCCTTCTGTTTGATGTGCGTATGCAGTTTCTGGACTATTCTTAATTCTATGCAAACAACATTAGTTTTGTTATGTATGGATCCCAATCAGATTCCTTTTTTAAATTCCTTATAATTTTTGGTAATGATAAAATATTGCTTATTGACATTTTGTACGATATTTTGAATTTGTCTAAATGTTAGTAGACAAAAGACTGGATTTCACTTCCTGGGAGTCATAAAGATTAACAAATTACTACAGAGATGGAGAACATTTTAAGGAAAAGAATATGGAATTCTAGGCATTGACAGAGCTTATGACCTGTCGTTGGCAGGTTAAGGGTTTTTTAAATATTTATAAGATTGACTATTTTAAGAGCTATAAAAATGCGCAGGTCAAAGCAAATCATTTTTTTAAAAAGCATCTTGCAAATTGCTATTGGCACTCCAATCGCACAGTATCCTGGAAAAAAAATATTACATGAAAGGTCAGTTGACCAGTTTTACGTTTGAGGTGCCAGTTCAAGAGCATTGAAATATTGAAGTGTAGAACCACCTTTAAAACCAATATGTATTTCATGTCCACCCTGCCATGAATCGAACGTAGAACATCAAAAATGGTAGGCAAACGCGCCAACCATTTTTACCTGAGAGCAGTCATCGAGTGAAAAACGCTCGTCCAGGGTTCTTATTCTTTTTCACACTCGGAACTGTAGATATTTGATTAGTAACTTTTACTTATTTCCATCCCACTTTTCCATTATTTTTTTTTATTACCAACTTTAAAAAAACATTTCGATTTTCACTATCGCTTACTTTTTACACATTTTATGTTTTGTTTTTTATGTAATACGTTCATAAATACACGAATTATTACATGAAAATTAAAAAAAAAAAAAACAGTCTTTGTAGAGTTAGCTTTATGGTTATTCAATGGAATCTAATTTGAAATGAAACAAAGTTGTTTTTTTAAGGTATAGTTTACCAATGAATATTATCCTATTTTATTTTAACTCCTTACTGAAAAATTCACTTTTAAAACTAAAAATTATAAAACAATTATGGACAGACTAAATCATGATCTTATTAATGTATTACTGTGGCTAAAAATTAATTAATTAAAATTAAATGTTAACAAAACTAAATATATAAATATATAGGAAACAAAAGAATAGAAATTACAACATCAATTGTAATAGAAAATGAAAAACTTAATGAAGTCACTGAAATTAAATATTTAGGTGTAATGTTGGATTCAAAACTTACATTAACTAAAACGCTAAGATGGTAATAAATAAGATTGCAAAAAAAATATCAATTTTAGGAAGGATCAGAAGATTTATTGATAAGGACTCTTGCAAAAATATTTACAAAGCAATTATTGAACCACACGTTAACTACTGTAGTAGCATTTTATTTTTATCAAACAATGAAAACATAGATAAACTACAAGTATTACAAAATAAAGCCTTTAGAATCATTTTGAAAAAAAACAGATACACGAGGTTAAAGTCGATGGTAAATGAAATAAAATTCTTAACATATAAACAAAGAATATTTTACAATACAATGATATTAGTTCATAAAATTATAAACTCTAATAAAAAAACAGAATTTAGGAAAAAAAATGTTAGGAACCGATCACGATCACAATACTAGAGAAAAGAACAAAATTAGACTTCAATTTAGGAAAAAGGAAAAGTCACAAAATTCAATTTTATTTAAAGCAATTAAAAAGTATTACGAAATGGAAAAAAATATTTATGAAGAAAAAAACATATCAAAATTTAAAATAATGGTCAAGACATATGTGATAGACAATTTATAAATTAAATATATTTGCAATGGTATTATTAGAACACACATAACAATATGTATGATATGTGTGCCCTACTTTAAGATTTAAATAAAAATAATAAAAAATAAAAAAATTAAACCTTCCTTCCACCATATCACCTACTTTTACAAAAACTAATCACTACATGACAGAAAGACTAGACATATTACTTCTATTTGTTTTTATTTGATATTTAGTAAACACTGTACTGTATAAGCTAAAAAAGTTATTTCATGTATGTATATTACTTCTAAATCAATGTGAATTAATAAATAACATAGCAATTTAATTGTGCCAGTGAATAAATTTAATCTCAGTCCTGTATTTTAAAATAACACACCGCAACAACCCCACCACAAATATTATAAAACTTAAAACAATTTTGATAATTCAACTGTTTTTATTATAATTTATTCGTGTATTGTTCTTACTTTGTAACGTTTGATTATGAATTGGTAAATAAGCAGATAAAAATGAATTAACAAAGTTGTTAAATTAACGGATAAAAGTATTTCTTAAGTCGAAAATTCAACGGTAATTATATTATTTCTGAAGAGCGGAAACATTTTAACCTTTCCTCAGTGTTAAGTAATTATTTCAGCTATTCAAACACAGCGTCGGAACAAATAAGTTAGTGGAATTCAAGTTAGTGACGTAACCGAAGCAATTAAGTTATGTTAACTGGTGGAGTGTAACAGCCTAGGTTAATTAATCAACGCGCTTCAACACACATTTCTCTTCTTACCTCTCACTCACCTTTCGTTCTCAGATGTTCTGACTGCAATCACTTTTAACTCGAAGCCATATTTTAACCCGCATATTTATAAAGTACGAGCTGAACCCGGCGATACTTTGCTATTGCTAGATTTGAGTACATACTAGATTACTAGAATATAGAAAAAATGAACAAAGTCGAAAGTTTGATATCAATTATTGTATTCACTCCAAATTAGATATTTACGTAGGCATTGATATTTTTGTGTTTTGGTTTACATAATTTATAAGGAAGGAGAAATTCGAACATTGTTTTTCTGTCCCTGTCTTGCAGCTGCCTCTCCGACACTGGCCGAAAAAGACAACTGCATGTCAGACCTTTTGTTGGAAAAGGCAAAATCTACGTTTCGCTGTCACGTTTTCTGCACCTCAAAACTTAACCGCTTTTGTTATTTTTTTAGACAGAGTTTCAAAATAAAATTTTCTGTGCCGGTACGTTTTGCGTTTTTAAAAAATAGTTATATTTGTATACCGTGCGCCCGAAGACAGCATTGAAAGCCCAACCTACCTACCCGAATCTATTTCAAAGGTCTGTGGCCTCTTTTTTGATCCGCACATCCCAAAAACAACTGTGATGAACGGTAAATTTATTTATTTTTTCAAAAAAAATCTTTGTTTTCAAAACATTCGCGTATTTTAATTTTTTAAATTTACATTTACTGCCTTCAATGCCCCGATCGCCGTCAACAGCATTTATAATTATTTTTGCAGATACCCGAAGACAGCAGATAAAATTGTGCTTCTTTACGGCTTTTTGAGTGGTTCTAGTTCCCATGATAAACATTTTTTTATAAAAAAGAAACAATAGGAACACGCCAATGGTAAATATGTATAGTGTGAAAAAAATCACTGCTCTAGTACCATAACCCAGAGAAAAAAAACGGGAATACGTTTGTATAAAATAAAAGTCGTTATTAAGTATACTTACAAAACTTTACTTCATAATGCTAGTATGTTACCTTAGAAAAAGGTTTGATGTTCTTAAACAAAACCATCTACCTACTAATACACAGATGCAGCCGAAAATAAATTTAACTGAAATATTGAATTACTTAAGTAATTACTTTTCAAATGTAAAATTACTTTTAAAATGAAAAATTGTGTTTCCAAATGTCAAACTTTGCTGATCTCACTAACATGGGTGCACTTTATTTATGAATGCAATTTTTTTTATGTTTTGAATGTCAGTTAATATTATTAATAATTACTTCAAATCCAGTAAAAAAAAAATTGATGGAAATTATAAAAAAATTAAGGAAATAATCTGACTGTAATAATCTGACTGTCCATAAAAATGAAATGTAGTTTGTAACCATTCAAAACTGTTTTTTTTTCACGAAAAAAAAACACTTTTCCAATGTTTTTGTATTTGCATTCACGGCGAATGCCGCCCTGGTATACAATGAAAAAAATATTTACGTGCCTATTTTGTTTAACTAAATAAATTAAAGATTGTAAGAGCTATAAATATGCTCATGACAAAAATCTACTATTCACTGAAAGTCGCACGTAAATCGGTCTAGCAGTTATTCAGTTTTTCGAGAACACACATACGAATGATGCATTTTAAATAAATAAAGAAATGATAAAGAATTCGTCCGTTTGAAACTTACTTGAAATATGAGTAAGAGGCAAAAGAGGTAACATTATATATGATATATGATAGTAACGGCAATAAAAGTTATCAATGATAGCGGGACACCAAATGTCAAACACTTTTCGAGTTAATCGGAAGGTCTGTTGACGATTGACAACAGTCCGCCTTCTCCTGACGAGTTTTCTGTGGTTTCCTCGTCACTAGAGCAAATGCGGAGAAGCTCCTAAAACCGTCCACAGCAAAAAGATCCCTCCCGATCCTTACCTAATATTATAAACATATTTTATCAACTAAACAAAATTTTTCATCAAAGTAAATTTAATAGAATATTGTTTTCAAGTAAAAAATAAATAACTATCTCTTTAAAGTAAATATAAACCTTGTACATTATAAGCAAAATAAAAAAAATATGCAATTCAAGTATAATAATAAAAATAAAACTTGAAATAAGGCAAACCGTTTATTAATCAAGGCGAGCGTCATGAAAATATTCTCACAAAATAAAACTTCAGAGAGCACCAAATACTACTCATATTTTCAACTTCAATTGTTTTGTCTTCATTTTTACTGCTTTATTTTAATTATACGCTTTGTATTTAATAAAACCGTACATAACACATGCCATTATAATTTTCAATAAATAAACAAATTATCTTCTATTATATTAATAACGAATGCGATCAAAATTGAATGAATTAAATTGAGCTAAAATAAATATTTGAAGCTCTAACTTTTCGATTTTCTGTGATAAATAATATAACTGTTTTATTTTTAATAAGTCCAGAAAAAGCACAAACTCTTCCTTCAATATATATTATGATTTACGTTGTTGTCGAAGGTACGAGTATGTATACAAATTAGTGCAGAAAATTTGTAACTAAATTCTGTTTACTTTGTGACCGCAGAGAAAGAATTTTCTTGCTGTCATATTAGACACAACACTAATACTTCGTTTGTGTCTTCATCATCTGTACGTCACTCGGTTACAATATTATGTCCTAGGTGTTTGACTCGGTTCATTGTGTCCATTACTGTTCCTTTGATTTCCATGGGAAGTATTTTTTCGTCATGGCCGTTTCGTCCAAATAATACAATTTGGAACTTTAGACGGCGGTATTTGTATTGTTTTGATATAAATTGTTCCCTTTTAAAATATAACTAGAACAAATAACTTTATGTCCTAGGTGTTTGACTCGGTTCATTGTGTCCATTACTGTTCCTTTGATTTCCATGGGAAGTATTTTTTCGTCATGGCCGTTTCGTCCAAATAATACAATTTGGAACTTTAGACGGCGGTATTTGTATTGTTTTGATATAAATTGTCCCCTTTTAAAATATAAATAGAACAAATAACTTTATGTAACAGTTTGCTTTCCATAATGGTCATAAAACGCCGATTATTTAATGTTAAATATGTTATATTTTTAATAAGAAGCTGAAAAAAATTATACAAAAGGAATTATACTCTCGTCTTGTAAATCCAAATCTTATAAATGGAGAAGAATTTTATATGCTGATAATTAATTTGCTAATAATATTTCTTATTCCTTTTCAACTAATATTAAACCCGTATTTTACACTAAAATCCATATAAATAAAGTTCTTAGAAATAATAAAAATTCAGTAGATAAACTAAAACTATCAATGTATTATTTAAATGGCAACTCATGCATCAGTTTCTTTTACATTGGTAAAATAAAGTAGAAATTTTATTAAAAGAACAAGAGAACACATAAGTTTGAGTAAGAATAACTTTTCAAAATAGGCTAATAACCTTATTCAAAATTATCACACCTTTGATAATAATAATGGATAAAATATTGTACGTGTTTGTAATAGAATGCATTAGATAATTTATGAAAAATTAGAAACTCAAAAAGTTGACAATCTTTCCATAAATGATAACCAAATTAAAGATTTAAATAACAGTCCTTTGCCATAATTGTTTAATAATGAAAAATGTATGTATTTCGTTCCAATATCAGCGTTTTACTTTTATGAATTTTCTGAGAACTGGTTGCATGGACAAAAAAAACACTAAACACATTTATTTATTTATTTATTTGGTTTACAAACAATGAAAAAAAAAACACAATATACAGAAATATTCAAATAAAAAAATACGTTGCTTATTACGCGTTAGCCGAAGATATATTTTAGGGGAATTCTTGTTATTTGTAAGAATCAGAAATACACAAATTGTTTATTTTAGGCCTTGACAAAGTGACAATCATGTTCTGAAACCAGTCGGCGTATTTAAATGTATGTAGTGATTTGACAAAAAATATATTTGCTTATATTATTTAAATTTATTTTTATATTTATGCTTTTTTAGGTTAGTTTATAACATCTTAAAAAAAAAAATCATCCAATTGAAATAATTTAAACATTAAAATGCGCTTTGTGTAAAAAGTAGGTAAAAAACTTGGTTTCGTTTAACTGAAAAATGTGCTTTTAGTTATATGAATGTATAAAAAGTTTAATCATAAAACCGTCAAAATAAAAAAGGTCATGAAGTATAAACACCTTGAGAAATCTTTGTTTCAAGAAAATAATATTTATCTTGGAACTGGAAAATTATCTCTAGGGAAGTAAGAAAGGTGGTGAATAACCTTCAACCTTTCCGAGTCTGAACGTGAAAAAAGTCAGCGAGTTTCTGAGTGAGATACCAAGAATACCCCAGCTTAAATTATATAAATACGACTTTAAAAAAATATCATTACAATTGTCATGGTAGTGTTTATAAAACTATTTTATAATATTTCAGATTTTGTGCAAAATTCATACATTTTATCATAAAATACTGGTGAGACAGGATGCTTTATGGCATCGTGCAGCTCTCTCTGTTTCACGTTGAACAAAACTGATGTATATTCTCGCTACGCGTTAGTAAGGCGGTACGACAGGAAGTTGGGAGGGGAAATGCATGAAAATGTAAAGCACAAAATAGAGATTTGTTTTTGTAATGGCTGGAAAACAGCCACCAAATAGTAAAAAGCACACTTGCAAACTCACCATCAGTCAAAAATAAATAAACTTTAGAGCGATGAATTGTAACGTTTGATGTTTGCACGGTGGAAAAAAAAAGAAAAATGAGAATTATTTTTTAAAGAATTTGCCATAAAAACATTAAAATAACTTTGGTCTTAAAATTATGGGGAAGGATGAGGAGCAAAAAACGAAATAAATGTGATTATCAACAATAAAGATGGTGGAAAATATGCATATTGGGAGATCCTAGATACCCCCTTAGATCCGGAAGGAGTAAGCACATATTTACCGATAAAGCAAATACTCAACATTTTACAGGGAAAACTTTATTTTAATTTCTATTCTTTTTTTAAAATTGTGTTTAGAGACATTTTTTTATAAAAAATAATATTTTAGACGTAAAATAAAAACAAGATTATAAATAACATGAGGAAATTTTTTTTTGGTTGAAAACCCTTTATTTTTTACGTTAATGAACAAACAAAAATTTTAAAAATAAAAAATTACAACGAAGATATTTGATAATTTCAATAAGGCGTATATAAGTATAAAATAACAAATTTATCTTTTAGAAATGAATATCTCAACAGAGACAAGGGAAAACAAAAGAAAGGAATTAAGTTATCACAAACGAATTGAATGAATTATTGGGAAATGTGGAAATATAAGCGTTTAGAGCGATTAGCCATTGGCTGGTTTGGGTGATCATTTTACACACTGTTTGATTTCCACATCACCACAATTTTCGAGAGTTTCGTATTTTCAATCAAATCAGGCGTGCTTTCACATTATGACTTCCACATAGGCGATATCTATTGACTTTTTGGAGAAGTTTACAAGCAAAAATAAATAATATTGCTGTTTGACAGTTTATTACGCAGTTTGGAAAACGTTGAGGTTTGTGAGGGAAATGAGACGCTTACCATCGCTACAGGTAAGGATGCGAGTATACTCCGGATCGATATTGGTCAATTCATCAGTAGAGCCGGACATGAAACGTATTTCCTAAAATGCAGCGTGTTTCGAACATCTGTACACTAAAGTAAGGTGACTAGTCTAATACTTTAAGTGCCACACTAGAAATAATGAAAAATTGCATTTTAAACCACTTTTGAAATCAACATATCTCATCCACCCTCACAGGAATAGAGCTTAGGACGTGAAGAATGGTGGGCGAACACGCTAACCACTTCACAACGAGGCGGTTCTATCTCCATCGAAAACGCTCGTCCAGAATTCTGGTTCTATTTAACACAGATCTATATTTTTCAGCCACCTGGACATAGAAAAACATAATTTAACAATGTCTCAAAAAATAATTATACAATTTCACAACGAAATAAAATTATTACGAATATCTTTATCGATATCTCCTATACAAATGATGGATTAAATTATACTAAAACTTGATGAATAGGTTCGTTTCGGACTATTACTCCATCAAAGACTTAATTAAAGTTATGTAAAGGATCTATCCCCTATAAAGACCATGGGCTATAAGGCTAGGTGGATGATATGTAAATCCTAACTCAATTGGACATATTAGTCATCAAAGTGACTAGTTATTCCTAAGCCCGCGGGAACCCGTCTAACTACCCATTTGTTCTCATGTATGCTAAACTACTTAAGTGCTCGCTGGTAATTGCATTTAAGTCGTAGCTGTTTCTGATGCGGCTTTGTTGACATCAATTACATAGATATCTTCGATCAACGTAGGTATGTACAGAATTCGCTCCGAGCGTAAATCTGATGCCCGTCAAAGGGATGTACGAGCATATACATACACATACATGTATGTTTGTATTATACAAGATGCCATGTTACATTATGCAAAATATCCCGAAAGAAAGTTTCTTTTTGAAATAAAAAAAAATGTACGTGCATTAAACAATTCTGCATTAGTTATTATTGTTGAAGATGTTCATTCAAATTTTTGAACTTATTTTATTTTAAAAGGAACACTTAGCGCATCGTTAATGTTTCCGCAAACCACGGTAACTGCAGAATTTTATCCGCGCTACAGTCGCTGAATTATTGTATTTGTAAAATTCTCGTACAGACAATACACGGTCTTCTCAAGAAACGCTCCATAGTGACATAGTTCCCGGGCCCAGAGACCAGTGCTCCTCAGAGTTGTTGCATTTACGCGGTGAGCCGATTAAATAGAAACTTTTTTTTGGTCACCCTGTATTGTCATTAATATGGCTTCAATTTAATAGAAAAACATTTTCTGATCGAGCATCGATTTCGGACACATTTCTAATTGTTTAATATACGAACAAAACAAACAAACCATAACACCGTTTCTGAAGGGGTAGGCTGAGAGGATATAACAGATATCTCTTTCATGGTAGACTAACGCGCTAACTACGAGACCGCAGGACGGGTATTTTTAAATAAATAATTATACTGTTTAATTATTTTATTACTTAGGGCGCCAGGTTCAATTCTCGGTGGAATCATTACAATTTCAACCAAATTAACAGTATTCTAGTTTGTGTCCGGGCAGATAAATGATACAGTTGTATTTTTGAAATAGAACCAGAATCCCGGAAAAGTGTTTTTGACTTGATGGCGGCTCTTGGCTAAAAATCATTCCAAAAAAAAAAAGAAAAGGCGGTGAAGAATTTCCCGCCTGTACTGTAGTGGTTGGGGCATTCGCCTGCCAAGCTTGATGTTCCGGGTTCGATTCTTGGGAAGGTTGAAGTATTCTACGGTCCGGGCTTCGATGATGATAATTGACTTGTTGAAGTCGTTGCGAGTAATATAAGCGACAGCATGCGGCGTTATGTGGCGTTAAACTGATCTGAAAATACAAAGTTCTAAATAAAAAATTTCATTGTTGAAAAAATTACAACTCACTGTTCAATTTTAACTTATTGCATATGTGTATACGAGCATTTGTACTACAATAATTATATGTGCGAAAGCATTTTTCTAGAAATATTACACGCGTATTGACAAACTAGAGTTGGAAAACATTTTAGAGAATAATGTGGGGAAGTCTAGGCATTTACTAAGCTAACGATCTTTCTGCTATTGGCTGGTTCAAGTTTAATTTTTTACGCGCTGTGTAACAATCACCATTTTGCCTATATTTGAACATCCGTGTTTTTCAATTCTTCCATTTATTGATTTATGTGAAGTTAAAAAGCTGACTTCCATTCATTCTTAAAATGTTCTCCATCTTTTTTGTAATCTTTCAATTTTATCCTTATCGGGATGTTCAGTATTTTGTCTACAAACATTAAGACACACTCAAAATATTGCACATGTGTTTAATATGACTGGATTTCATTGAATATAAAACTTCTTGCCCAAGCCGCGGGTGGTGCCTTGCGTTGTAGTTCACTACCGTATTTTGGCCTCTGCGTGCGAAAAAATCAAACTTATCACCTGCTTAAATATATATATTTGCTTTGAATACCCCTCTTTAAAAACAGAAGCGTTAAAAGCAATGCTTGAGGTCCTGTGTCGAGTTCCTGGCATTTAATTTTTATTGTTATGTTTTTTTTAATTCTAAAATTATTATTATTTTATTTTTTTAAAATAATTACCCGTATGGGTTTTTGGTTGATAAATTAACATTAAAAAACGGACATAAATAATACTGATTGCGATTCAATATACATTAGGAAAAATACAAGTAACATTATTATTAGAGTTAAAAATACACAAAAGGTGCCTAAATAATAATATTTTTTCTGAGCCACTTGATATAAAACCATCATAATTTTAAGAAACGAGATTAAAAGTGCTTTAAGTTGAAAATGAAATATTAAAATTAAACTATATGGAAATCTAAGAAATTAAAAAACCGAAAACAATAAAATATATTTATTTATTTATTTATTAACGGACATTGTCCATATACACAATTTATAGGGTTTAAATATTACAATAAAATAATAGTTTAAAACATTTTATAAAAATAAAAGAATCAATGACAAACATAAGGGACATCAAGACAAGATCTGGACTATTTATTTAGTGCACGCTTAAATCCTTGTAAACATAAACCAAAAAAGTCCAGGTCTTGTCTTGAGTTAACAATACGACAAAGACGGGTCATTGGAGAATTAAGTCTGTAGTTTGTTCTATGATGATCGATGAATATTGAATTTTACGAGTCGAAATGTTGAATTTTACTTATCCCAGTAATGATGGAACATCGATTATACCATCTAGTATGCAGAACATATACACGGAGTCAATATTAGTTCTACGTTTTTGTAGACTAGAAATATTTAACATGTAACCGAATAAACAATATTTGTCCTTTCTAATCTAGTTTTAAATATCTTATTCATCTCACTTCACACTTTCCATCTTTAAAAGACCTAACATGACAAAAAGACGTTATTTATAAGCTCCATATACATAATATATCCATGTAATATTTAGTTATTATTGTTAAAATAAAATAGGGTACAATTCATTAGTTAGTTATACCTTGAAAATAAAGTGGTTGAAAACAAAGTAATTTAACATGTATTTCATTAGATTGAATAACTATAAGGTTAGCGGTTCAAATGTTAATTTTAATAAAGTAATTTAGTTTGAAAAAATAATACAGTTTTTTGACAATATGAATATTAAATTTATTTACCATGGACAGATTTATATACTTGCCTATCTCCGTAAGAATGTTTTGGAAAAATTACTACATTAATAATTTATTAATATAAACATAACTACTTAATGTAAAATTAAAAAATAGGAAAACATTTTTTCATGCACTGTTTTGGTTTATTTTGGCTCTAAATTCTTGACGTCCTGGGTTGGATTCCTAGCAGGGTGGATATAAAATATTGGTTTAAGAGATGGTTATACACGGTCAATGTTCTTGAATTAGATACGTTTCAATTAGAGTGCCCTATGCACCACTTGATGCGGAAAAGTAAATGATGGATTTATTTGAAAAAAATACTTTGATCTGAAATACAGTAAAATATTTCAAATATAACAAAGATAACATTACCGGAAATTGGTTGAAAATAAAACCTCCAATTGTTTATTATAAATTCATAATTACTCATTTACTTAGAAGTAATGAGAGCGCTTTAAAGTACTCGTATATTTAATGTCAAATGGCTTTTATTTCTTAAACCCGAAGCCAATATCGTTTCCGGAATTCAGCATTAGTAAAAAAATAAATCTTTAATTTAAACAAAAAATAAATGCCTCAGTCAATTTTAAACATTATTTTCTGCCTGATGTTTTCAATTTGTAATAATGTTATTGCCGTAAGATAGGTTGGGTCGTTTGGTAACTTTCTTTGATGTGCGTTTATTTATTTTTATTTTAGTGGTTTTTGCCATTTATTTGTTGTTTACTTTTCACAATGTTTTTCATCGCGAATATTTTTGTTGATGGCAGTCTTTTTTTAACTAATTCTAAAACAAAGAAAACATTTTTTATGGTTGTTTAAAATTAAAAATATCCGATGAATATTTAGACAATTTATTTCCATCAAAAATATTTTCAGTAAGTACATTCAAATTGTATCTTAAAAGCTTCCATATTTCATTTTTCCAAATTTGTATAAATATAATATTTCAACTAGAACCCTCTCACCATTCGTTTTTCTCAATGGTTCTCTCTCTCTGTCTATAGTATTACCCTCTTTTTCTAGGTTTTACATGATTAATGAGTGACAAGGAATGATTGATATCGCCCTAAGATATTAGCCACCACACTTCGCCAGCGTTAAAATGCCTCTGATCTGAGATTGGAGAAATTTCATGTTTCGCAGCCGGTTCTTCCGATTAATTTTTAACACAAAACCGAAAATTGAATTCCGTGACATTTATTTTCCATCGTGTCAATTTCTTACAAAATAAATACGTTTTTCGTGTTTCAATAAATCGTTCGAGTTTTGAATCGTCGTTCATATGTTATCAAAATTAGTCGAACTGCTCATAAGATCATCTGCATGGTATAGATTGCTAGCTAGGTAAGAATACCGTAGAAAATCTTCCCTTCTAACCGTAATCCATAAATACAAAATTGGTCCAAGACAATGGAGAAGTTGTCTTTAAGCGGAGTATAAAGGAAATCACTATTCGAAAAACCCCAGAAAAAGGGGTATATAAGTAAATCAATTAATAAATGACCAAGTTGGTGAATATTAATAAAATATAGGAGAATTACTAGGAGAGACAGCACAGCATGTGTTAGGGTAAACGGATCATACATACACGTTTGCCATTCATAAAGGAGTGAAACAGGGATGTGTGATTTCACCATGGCTGTTCAACGTGTATATCGATTACTGCATGAAAGAGCTGAAAGGCTTTAGAATGGGAGCAAGAATGGGTGATTTAAATGTCAATTGTCTTTTGTATGCTGACGATGCCGTGCTTCTTGCTAACAACAAAGAGGAACTGCAATTCTTGGAACAATGTATGCAAGGGAAGCAATTTGCTGATGAATAACGATCAATCGAATGTGATGGTTTTTGAAAGAAATGAAAGTATGACTAAATGTGAAATCACTGTGAATGGAGTTATACTAAAACAAGTAGAGGAATTTGTATATCTGGGAAGTACGTTTACTAGGGATGAAATGACTATGAAAGATATTGAAAGGAGGGTGAGTGCTGGAAACAGAGTGAACGGGGCACTTAAATCAACCTTGACAAATAAATGTTTGTCGCAAGAGGTTAAATTAGCAGTTCACAGCGGAGTCCTAGTCCCGACTCTGATGTATGAGAGCGAAGTATGGACTTGGAAAAACAGGGATGAAAGTAGACTAAATGCTGTCAAAATGCGATCTCTCAGGCGAATGTGTGGTAAAACTATGTACGATAGATGCACAAATGTTGAGATCCGTACCTTATGTAAGGCTGAGACAAACATTATCGTCAAAATCAAGAAAGGAGCTCTGCGTTGGTTTGGACATGTAGAACGAATGGACAGCGAAAAAACGTCTAAGAATATTTACAATGCGAATGTTAATGTATGCAGAAATAGAGGTAGACCGAGAAAGACATGGCATGACCAAATCCAACGAATACTTGAAGATGGATATTTATGTCAAAAGTCGGAATAATCGGCGCGCGTGCATGAGAAGATGTATGAATGTAGAAGAAGCGAGATTTGTATGCAAAGATAGAGTGATGTGGTGTTCTATTCTCTCTGCCTACCCTTACAGAGAAACGGCATGATGGTTTGTTGTTGTAGAATGACTATTATTTAATCTTCGACGTTGTGTTTACCGTCTAGCGCAACCAAAAGCAAATAAGACCCTACTAAAAAAGGAGTGGCCTAAGATAAGGGAGATAAATACTAAAATGACTAAAATTATCGATTATAATGAAATCGCATGGCCATCAGAATAATGAAATAAAGGCTTGTTTTTTGTTAACACGGTTTCTAATTAAATATGATATATTGTCTGTAAATTCAGTATAACACTTTTTTTGAAACAATACAAATTAGGATTTTTGATTTACAAAATCCAATACTAACTAACATCAGTTATTTGCTGAGATGAAAACCATTTCATTGAAAAAACCATATCATAGCATAAAATACATATTATAAAGTATCTTCCACCGAGGAAGAATTTACGTCGAAGCTAGTGGATTGCACAACATATTACTTCAGTTTTATAAAATTATAATACCTTAATTTTTAAAATAAAAACATTTACTAGCGTTTAGTTTATAATTAACAAATACTTTTATAAAAAAAGTGGATTTGCATGCAATATTTCAAAGCAAATCACGAAGTTAAATTTAAATAAGGAAATGTAAAAGTGATGCAAGTTATGGTCTTGAATTTTGTTTCAAAAGGCTAGAAAGTTTGCCGTGTCTAGAATTCGTAAAGACTCGTCCATCCGACGATTTCATCTTGATCATTCTGCATCCTGAGTAGATCATCGCGTCAGTCGTCGCTTTTTGGCGAGCGTCACCACGCGAACAATCGTCAACGTGCGCATTATAACCTAAAAACGATGTCATTTCAATTTAACAAATTTCATAATTGTCTAACCTTTAAGAAATATACATGACAAATTAATACATAATGTGCGCAGTCTCATGTTAATGCAATATAAGATATGGTGGTAAATTGATACTAAAAAGGTTATTTAAATTATTAGTCCTAAGACTAGGGACAAAGCGCTGAATAGATTATTACCTCACATTAGAAAATTCTAATCTTGAAATAAACGATCCATTGTAGAAATAGATTAATGTGAACTAACGCGTTTAAGCGCACCTTATCAAAAGTACGGGATCACATCTTGTATATATTTAAGTGCGTCTTCAGCATTTTTTTTACAACTATAAGAAAGAAAGCCGGTGCGTTGTGTTGCCTGATCTGATTCTCTTTGCAGGTTCCATGGCAAGTGCTCGAAACTACTCAGTGGCTTATTCACGCACAGTACCTACTCGCGGAGTTTAATTCATTACAATATAACAATATCATAAGATACCGTATTTTTACGAGTAAAAGACCGAATTTCATGTGAAATAAAAAATGTTCAAAAATTGAGAAATAATTTATTGTCAATAAAATTACGTATATTATTATAAATGAAAAATAAAAAAATTTTGGTCATTTTTGTATTTCGTAATAAAGTGGACGTTTGTCTACAGTGCATGAATTCCAGGGTACAAAACATAATATATTTGAAAAACGATTGTATTTCCCTTAAGTATATTATATTTTTGAAACTAAAACATTAAGAAAACGAATAGTGTAATACCGTGTACCAATGTATTTCTCTATTCATAATTAAGGATTTGTCTTTGTTGAAACCGTAATAAAATTGATAATCTATGTCCTTTTATGTTTTATTGTTTAAATGCTCTAGATACATTAATTTTCATTTTGATTCTCGTGTCCTGTGCACCATGCGGTGAAAAAACCAATGGTTTATTTTTATCAAAATAATTATTTAAAAACATATTGTTTTACGAGTTTTTTTGATTATCAAATACTCAATATGGCATAAAACTTAGAGTGAAAAACTTTTTCTTAAAATTATCCCTTCCATGTTTCCGCATTGTTGGAATAATAACATTTTAATCTTGGTTACTTTAAAACAAAACTTTCCTTTGTTTAAAGTTTTAGGTAAATAAGTTCAAAATATAATATTTTAGTGTAATAACGTCTCCCAGTTACCATTTAGCACTTAATTCGATTAAATATTTTTTTGTCTTAATGGCTAAGCAGGTTTTATACCCTGCTGTTTGAAATTACTTAACAGAATATCGAACGTGCCTACACATAAATACTCTCCTAACAAGATTTCTAGAGAAACATTTTCATCATTTCACGTTATGAATAAAATGGCTTCCAGTTTAAAAGGTTCCATCTTATAATTAGCCGGATTTAATAGGAAAATAATATTTTCTGCTTTCTGAGAGGAAAGAGCCCGGGTGGGTTAACACCACTTAAGCCATTTAAACATTTTTAATTTTCGAACCGGGTTTCGGTCCCATGGTAGTATTTTGGACTCGCGGATCAAAGGTTCGAGTCTGATCCCACTTTACTTGATTCGGATTTTATGTTTCCATTTTTCTAGCAAGTTATTTACGACTTTAGAAAAAGACTTGAAAGGTGAATTACTCGGAGTAAAAAAATGGGACTCTTTCCAAACCCAGTGATGCATAGGACACTGCATTTATAACCAAATACAGCGTATTTCAATAACCTGTTACAAGAAGGTAAGGTCATTAGTTTTACACAACAGGTGTCAGTTCGGGGACAATGAAGTTTAGTTCAGATTAAACATCCATTAAACATCAGATTAAACAACATAAAAAACGTATTCCAAATTCATAAGATATCAAATTATAAACAATAAAGCGGTTAAGTTTTACGACAAACATCATCATCATTCTCTTTCCGCATCCAATGGTACATAGGGTGCTGCATTGGTACACAAACCGCAGCGTATACACATGAAGGTAGGATGATCAGTTTTACGCTCCAGGTGCCAAATCGGGGACTTTAAAATACCCTTGTGTAAAAACACCATTTTAAATTAATAATTTATGTCAACCGTTACGGGATTCGAACCCAAGGCCTGACCATTACACCGCGAGGCGGACAAACGCCATACATAAAACACGTCACTAGATAGCAGATTCTGACGAAATATCTTGGTTTTTGTGGTCCAAATATGCCAAAAAAATCTAGGAATATTCGATTAACACGAATTCAGAAAATTTTTTTTTTTTTAAATTACTTGAAGACAAAAACCGTTATTTAAAAAAAATCTTCTTCAAATATTGCTGTGACATCGCGTTACATTGATCGAAGGGTGGCATATTGTCAATAAAGATTTAAATCCCATGTTTGTATCATATATATGTATATTATTTAATAATCTTTTTTTTTTGTTTATAAAAGTAATCATACAATAGTAACATATTTTGGGTACACTACGATATACTTTATACTCGTATATCAATGACTTGTCACTGCACAATGCGAAAGGAAAAATTGATTTAAAGGAAAATTGAAAAAGACGACTTTGGGCTTTTCTTCAAAAATAAAACTGACGAATGAACATATAATAGCTTTAACGAAGATATAATTATGTTGACTAAATGGACAGACACAAACTTACTTGCACTCAATAAAAAAAAAGAAAATTATCCATTATGAATCTGGAAAAAATAACGTAAAATAACTGCTCACATAAATAATGAACGAATAACTGAAATTAAACATGTTAAATACTTAGGACTGACGAAAGACTTACAATCGACATGGGTTTTTATTTCATTAAATTTTTTACGTTTATCCGAACGGTTTTTACTAAAGATTTTTTTGTAAAGTTTTGTAAGTATACTGAATTATTTTAAATCCTCAGAGGAAACGAGGTCCGACTTTTCTTCAAAAAAACGTATTAACGTATTTTCTTTCTGAATTATGGCATTAGAGAAATGTTTTTTTTTATTAACAACAACATACTATTTTGCCGTTTCCCCGTAAGGGTAGGGGAGAGAGGACTGATCTTCATGTCACTCTATATTTGAATTCAGATCTTACTTCCTCTACATTCATAGATATTCTCATGCACGCGGGCCAATTATAAAAAAGCTCTATTGTGGGAACTAGAACCATCTAAACTCGTAAAAAAAGCACAGTTTTATATGCTGTCTTCGGGCGCACGGCGCACTGTATACAAATACACCTATTTTTAAAAATGCAAAACATACCGATACAGAAAAATAACAAAATCTGTTTGGTTTTGAGATGCGGAAAACGGGACAACGAAACGACGATTTCGTCTATTCTAACAAAAGGTCCGACATGCAGTTGTCTTTTTCGCACAGTATCGGGAAGCAACTGCAAGACAGCGACCGGAAAATAATGTTCAAATACCTATTTATCAAAATTCTATGTCATCATTATTTATGTAAACCGAAACGCAAAAATAATAATATATACGTAAATATCTAATCTTGACTAAATGCAATAATTGATATAAGAAAAACAAACAAAACAAACCATCACGTAGTTTCCCCGTAAGGTTGAGCAGAGAAGATAGAACGCCACATCACTGTTTCTATGCATACAGATCTCGCCTCCTGTTTATTCATGCATCTTCTTATGAATGAAGATGAAGCGAAGAAGAGATTATTTCGACTTTTAACATGTTCATCTTCATGTATTTGTTAGATTTGGTCATGCCATGTCTTCTTAGGTCCTCCTCTATTTCTGCATCCATCAACATTTGCATTGTAAATATTCTTTGCCGTTCTTTTGCTGTCCATTCGCTCTACATGTAAAAACCAGCGCAGAGCTCCTTTCTTGATTTTGTCGATAATGGTTATCTCAGCTTTACATAATGTACGGTTCTCAACATTTGTGTATCTATCGCACATATTTTTACCACACATTCACTTGAGAGATCGTATTTCGACAGCATTCGATTTTGTTCATTTAATCTCCACACGAGTATAAACTCAAATCCAGCAATAGAAAAGCATTGCCGGGTTCAGCTCGTAATTGAATAAAACGTATTTAAGATTTTAATAATAACTTCAGTTTACTATCTAAAACAATCACTATTTGTCGCCTCTAAGAACAGTCATTCTTTGAAGTTTTACAGAGTAAGACCTTTTTCATTTAAATTGTATGAGAGGAAACTCAAATTGAACATTGTTTTGCAGAAAGCAGCCAGTCCACAGTTTAAAAATAAAGAGACATTGGTGTGGTATCGGATGCAGTTATGCCTAAGTCCTCTACACATTCATGCACAGGTGGAAGCAGCCATGACCATGCTACGTGCGTCGGGCAATGCCAACAGTAAATATGGAACTATGAGGAATTTGCAGCAATACCTCATCGAGAATCCGATGTTGGCTATGCCATTGGATATAATGACTGTGGGATTCAACTTCCAAAAGCATTTTATGGTGCTTATACCTGAAAGGGAAAAATGGCTGCCTACCCAAAAAAGATGGATGGATCAAAAAAAAACAAACAGGTGCTGGGATACACGGAGTTAGACCTGCGAAAAGGTTCTCCATTAGCCAAGGGCTCTATCCTATTGTCTATACCAGCTGTGCCTTTTGAAAAAAAAAAATCTCAGCAAGTCAGGCTTCTCTAAAAGTACTGAACTCTTTCGAGATTAATTCTACATTAACTTTGGAGTGCCTACGGGCGCTCAATTGTGTCGGTAAGTGTGACCGTTTGACATTAATCTGGGTACTTGAACACACAAACCCTGACGGTAACGAGGTAGCTGATAATTTGGCAAGGCTAGGAGCTGAAACAGCTCTAATATGCCCTGAATCCTACTGTGGATTGCCTTAAAATGCTCTTCGAAATGAGCTTAGGTTATGGGCTAAGAAGCAGAGTGTAATGCTCTGAAAAAAGTACCTGGTCATAAAAGATTACAAGCAATGTTTTGCTTTTGACCAAATAAAGCTCAGCCGGAATCAAATCTAGAACCCGCCCATGGCAATGCAGATTGAACCAAAATCTTTCCAAAACTTTAAGATGTAGGTTCTGCAGTGCAGATGAGGAAATTCTATGTGAATATGGTGTTTAACATCTTAAAAGCAGCCCCATCCTAGGGGACCACTGGTTAAATCTGAGGATTTTAAGAAGCTCGCCCCTTACCCAATAGCCTTAGAGATTTAGCGAAATGTAAATTCTCACCTTCCACAAAGTAGCCAGGCTCTTTATAAACCTGGACTTGGAGGGCGAAAACTATTCACGGAGACCCGTCACAATAGATCTTCACAGGCCGCAATGACGTCAAGAGTTTATATTCATAATAAGAATAATAATATCGGGTGCAGGATGGTCAATTCCATGTTCTGCTAAAAACAGCTAGGCCACTTTTCTACAAAAAACTATAATAATGACATTCGGAAAATAGTGTTGATCACAAAAACGGTATAATTCAATTTGTAGAAAATACCCACAGCGCTTGAAAAATCTTACGGTACAGATGCTGATGGGGAAACTAATGCCTCCACAAATCATGTTTTCTTTAATTTATTTTAACGGATAAATACATCATTATTTTAATTTTATAATTTTATCAATTTAAAATCACCAGTAATAAAAAAACACGTTTTAATACAGAATGTTCCTTCATACATTCAATGTTTATATGAGACATTTTTCAATATCAGATCTGTCTGTTTTCTGCAAAATGCATATTTGAGGCTGCCAGACTTTAAAAAATCACCGAAATTTCTTTGACACACCAGATTATTTTTAAAGTTATTAAAGCAAGTCTTACAACTCATTAGCATAATATAAATATGAAATAATATGACAATGTTTTGAGTATGTCCAAATACTTGCAGACTAGCTGGATTTCCTCCCAAGGTAGTTATTCAAATTTAAATTTGTTGCAACAGAAGTCTTGACATTTACAGGGCTTATGACCTGTCATTGACTGGATAAAGTGACCATTTTACAATGTGTAACATTCACCATTCTGCTTATGTTTGAACATCCACGTTTCCTCAACTCTGCCATCTGTTACACGGTGTGTAAAGTGGCCACCTAAACTAGCCAATGACAGGTTATAAGCTATGTAAATGCCTAGACTTTCATATTCCCTTCTCAAAACAGTTTTCCCTCTCTGTTGCAACAAATTTAAATAAAATAATATGTTTAATACATAATGACACAACATACATTAGAGTTTTACTAGGACTGGCTGTTTTGTCTTAGGTTGTGTGGTCAGGCAGACTGTAAAAATCATTTTAACTGGTCAAATACTTAGTTAAATTATTTTTTGTAATATAAAAAAGCTTATGTATGCATTGTTTATTATTTGTCAAAGTCAAATACATTCTAACTATTGTGTAAATTTTATTATTCACTCTTTTCACAAAAGTCTCAAGTTTTAATCAAATCGAATCTCAGTTTTTTATTTTATATGGTTGGCTGCCTTTTGCATAACCACGTTCAACTGTCTAGAAGGCTTTTCTTCTTTATTTTGGGTAATTCCATGACATTCCACTGTGCTTCATTACAAAAAAACGTGAATACTTTCTATGTGTCTCCACTTCTTACATGTTTATTACATAGTCATGAACACGAAAAAAATCAACATACGAAACGTAATGAGAACCACTGATAAAGGCAGGAAGCCTTGATTTGCATCTGTTTAAGGAGACCCTAGAAGGAAAATCACCGAAAGACAGGGGTGGATTAAGAAATAAATTTAAATGAATCGTGCATTTTATGACTGTTTTTATTTTATTTTAAAAAGTATTTTAATATCAGTGGCATTTTATTTGAAGTAACACTACGTGTAAATTGGAATACAACTATTTTTATTTGAGGTTTATAAAAAATTATGTTGATGATTTTCTTGCAGAGCCCGGCAATGCTTTGCTATAGCCAGATTCGAGTATAATACTCGTAAATAGATCAAATGAATATGATCGAAAATGAATGGGATCAAGCTAAAGTTACAATTAAGTTTACGTTAAACTTTACTTCTATTTTATTTTATTTGAGATTTTTACAGCTATAACATTAAAAAAATAAGTAGAAATATATTAACAACACTAGAGCCAATTAAAAAAAATCCACTGCAAATCTAATACCATATAAATAAGAAAAAAGCTAACGTAATTGTATGTGTGAACATTTGTATTCATGTGTGTGTATGTAAATGTGTGTATGCGTTAATAAATGAGGAAGGGGGTACATGTGTGTGTGGGAATTAGGGAGAGGGTGCGTGTGTGTAAAAAGTTTTTAAAGCTTGTAATTATATTGAAAAGGGTACAGGAATGTGCTTGGTAAGAAGTTTGATTATTAAAAAAAAAAAAATTTTAATTGACTTTCGAAATCTTTTTGTTAAAATTTAAATCAAGAAATGTTATAAATTGTATTTCTTTAAAGTACCGTAATTTCTAAAACCTTATTCTGAAAAAAAAGCATTTTATTTAAAAATTTAATTGATACACACTGAATTAATAATTATGTAACCATATTAACATGTTTTGTGTTCTTAAACAAAATCATCGACCTATATTAATACACATAATGCACCTTGACCCCTCTAAAATTATGACACTCAACTCATGTTCAAATTATCAGTCTTGCCCGACGCGTATTTATTCGTTCTTTAACCGCCAGCCGGGCTTCAAAACGATCTTGACATTGATCTTGACGTGTTTTAAAAGCGTGTAAAAATCGTTTGGATAAACGTAAAAAAGAAGATTTAACTTTTCATTTCTTCGTAGGTACCTAAGTACTTGTTTATGATTAAATTCCATAACAAACTATAGTAAATATTGAAAATAAAAATTATTTAAAAAAAAAATCAAACTCTGCTCTACTACCAACAGGAATGCACTTTACGTAGGAATGTGATTTTTAAATGTCCGTTTATTTTATTTTTTAGCATTACTAAAAATCAAATAAAAACACTTTAAGGAAATAATGTGATTGGAATCCATAAAAAACGAACGATGTTTGTTAACATTTAAATACAAACTTTTTTACTATCCGAAAAAATGTCTTCCTTTTAAGTTTTTATTATAATATGCATTCTCGTTGAATGCAGCGCAGCCCTGGTGGACAATAAAAAAAATATTTACGTTCCTAAATTTTTCTACTCGACAGATTGAAGATTTTAAAAACTATAAACATGCCCACCGCAAAGCTCATCATTTCCTCAAAACTGCACGTAAATCGGTCCTCAACGTGGTGTGGTTATTTAGTATATCGAGGACCTACAAACGAACATTGCCTTTTTATTTTATAGTTTTTATTTTAAGTAATCTCTAATAATGTGCATGCTTCCACTTTCTATTATGTTGTATCCCGACTCAACACAGGGCTATTATTGGCCTCATAGAGTTAGGAATACGTTTTTTTTTTTCGTAATATGTATAAATAAATAAACACATTTAATTATAAAAACAAGAACAACTCATACTTGTGAATTTTACTTGAAATGTGAGTGTTTTTTTTTTCGGTGACATTTTTTGTAAACACATTTATAAGATACGTTGTTTCTTGATTTACTAACTTTTATTTAAGTAATAGTATGCTACTGCGGTTTCGGGAATGAATCCCAGCCATCAATGTGTTTAAGAAAACTAGTTTTATAAATACATAACACTAATCTATACGCGGTGTTTCAAGGTCAGACTGCGAAACTCAGAGCATTATTTCTCATTGTTTTTATAAAATAAAAAAAAACATAACTTAAAATGAGTTAAAAAGCGTTATGTCATCCCTGCTTACCACTTCAGAGACACCGCGTGATGGTTTTTTTTATTTATTTGTTTTTTAAAATTAGTCAATCCAATATGTCTCGGACTAGCATCCCTTACACAAACCCCTACCTTTCCCCTACTAAGTCGTTTCCTTAGTCCGCGTCCGATGCGTATCGCTTTATTAGTCGACTAGGCTTTTAATTTCAAATTATAAAAAATGCAATTTTTTAAAACATTTATCTGGATATTTTTAAAGCACGGCATATCAAAAAAATGTTCCTCAGGAGCTTCGCGGTCTGTCCCTAAAAAATGCGAGTGTAAAAAAGTGTCTTGTTTAAAAAAAAAAGTAACGTTAGTAACACTCATAAAATGACTATTCAATTTCATGACTATTTGTGTTCTGAAACCGGTCGGCTTATGAAATTAATTTTAGTGATATTATTTACCATATCAAATCACAAATTTATGACATAATTATGTAATTAATTATTGATTTTATGAGTGACTGCGTGTCCATGTGGATAGAGAATACAATGATCTGTATAAAATTAAACCATAATCTTAGACAAGCGTTTTTGACTCGACGGCAAATCTGAAATCGAGTGGGATAAATCCGCTTGGTACAGTAGCTGTTGCGCATTCGCCTACCGTACGTGTTGAGGTCCTTGGATCGATTTCTGGAAAACTGAACGTGAAATATTGATTTAAATGGTTGTTTAATACTACAAGATTTCTCTGTTTCTCGACTAGCATTGAAAACGTAAGACTGATCAACTTATTTTTGGGAACAGATGTTTTTTTTAAATTTGATTTATTCACATAAAGATACATAATATTACAAAAAATAATAATAACGTATTCCTAACTGTATGAGGCCAAAAGACCTGTGTTGAGTCGGGATACAACATAATGGAAAGTGGAGGAATGCATATTATCAAAGAATAGTAAAATATTACTAAAACTTAAGTAAACATATTACAGCGGAGATAAATAACATTTGAGAGAAGGTAATGTAATCAAGGCATCCACAGGACTAATGAATTGTCATTGGCTGGTGTAACTGGCCACTTTACACACTGTGTAACATTGACTTTTCTATATTTTAACATCTATATTCCTTCGATTCTTCCAAACGTTGACGTTTGTAAAGTTAAAGAGCCGAAACCTTTTTTATTGAGGGTGATATTCATATGATTGAATGATTTCATAAACCTACTAGGCAACGCCGGAAAATATTTTTTATTTTAGAACTTATTTTTTGAATAATTCAATCTTCTCACCCGCAATAATAAAGATTTCAGCTTTTTAACTTCGCAAACATCAACAGATGGAAGAATCGAAGTAATATAAATGTACAAATAAATGCAGAATGGTTATTTTTTACATTATTTTTACATTATTTTTTTTTTTTTGCACCACAATAGGCCAGGAGGCCTAATTACAGTGGTGAATTACATCACAGAGCACCCAGGCTTGAGAAAAATCACATTTTAATTTTAGTGTTCTCACCGGGAATCGAACCCGGAACCTTCCGTGCGTGAGTCAAGCGTCTTGACCACTACACCACGGAGGCCGCCGGAATGGTGAATGTTACACCGTGTCAAGTCATAAACCCTGTGGATGCCTTGACTTCTACATTGTTATCTCTCAAATGTTATTAATCTCTGTTGTAATATGTATATATTAATGGCTCCCTGGGGGGGTTGAATCCAGTCCTTGTCTACAAGAATTTGGACAAACTTAAAACATTGTTCTTAAACTTAAGTCTTAGTAAACATCTGGACAGCCAATGGCAATATACGCTGTATTTAGTGCGCGAATGCAGTGCCCAGTGACACGACGGCGACGATGACGATGGAGCGGGGTTGCGAGGCGAATTTCGCCCCATTTCGATAACGTCCACAAGACGGCCCGCCCCATTCGGGCCTGCCGGCGGAGGCGGGTGGGTAGTGGGTAGTGGGTAGTGGGTAGTGCTGAACAACGTCTAATGGCCTACTTCCTTTGCATAATTCATTGCTGGGTTCATTTATCAGGGAAATCACGTAAGTTCAAGCACAGAACGCCGAGCATTTTTATGAATGGAAAAATATGTTTTCAAATTATCAAAGACATTGGTGTTTATAGGTTAAAAGATTGTATTTTTTGTTGTATTTATATGAATGCCTACTAGAAACGTCATAAATGTACTTTTGTACAATTACCAAATAAACGGTTGATTCATTTGTTGAGGTAGTGAAACTTTTCAAAGATTTCTAAATAAATGCAAAGATCATTCTTCTGCGTGAGTGTGTACGTCTAGATGTAAAAATATTTTAATATTATTATAATTTATTTAATTTTGAATATATTACATCTTCTAAATAAACGAATAAGCTTTATAAATGTTGAAAAGATGTTACGAAATTTATTATAAACTTAAATTAACACTTTGTATCCAGGAGCCGTGTAAACACGTGATTATATAACCACGCGTTGTGTCCTGGTCCCGTGTTTTCGCGTGATATATCAGCTGTTCAAAAAAGTGCATTTTATTGACATCTAGTGACTTTTTTTAGTACTTTTTCGCTGCAGGTAAACTACGTGAAAACACGGGAACGGGACCGGGACCGGGTTATTATAATCACGTGTTTACACGGCTCCGGGATACAAAGCACAAAAAAAGGAGTGAGACGCTGTAGGTATATGTGCGAACATTCAATGTGGCTCTCCATAAATGCCGATGTTGGCAGAACTATCGTACAAAAATGACTTTTTAAATTGTTTCAAATAAATATGAGAAGTGAGAATTGATTAAACTAAGTATTTTTATAACTAGGACACGTTTAAGAAACTCTTCACAAAGCATGAAATTTCACAAAAATGGGCCGGGCACAGGGTAAATTCTATGTGTATTCGGCCCGGTGCTCAAAGTGTTAATAGCAACTAATCAAACAAATCATACATTTACAGGGCTAATGACTTGTCTCGGCCACTTTACATGCCGTGTTACATTCACCATTTTGTTTATGTACAATCATCAACATTTCCTAAAATCTTGTAGACTTTTGTCTAGTAAAATATTGCATATAAACTTTTATTAGTGTGATTGAAATTCATCTGGCTGAATTTGTTTCATCTACTAGGACTAGGCAATGCCTGAAATAACTTTTCAATTTTTATGCTTTTTTATCACAAGCGCTATTTTTGCGCCTCCTGGGATATCAAAATTAAAAATGAGATTTTTCTCAAGCCAAGGCGTTCTGCTATGTAATTCACCACTATAATTGGGCCATCTGGCTTGTAGTAGTTCGAAAAGAAAATTATTAACTACAAATGCAAAACAATGCAAAATATTTTAAATTGATTCTAATGTTTGTAGACAAAATGTGTGATTACACGAACCGGTTCAAGAAGATGTATAAAAATTGTATGTAAGTTATTTTCAGGCGTTGCCGAGAATGTGAAACAATTCAATCAGATTAATCCCTACACAACAATAAGGGAAACCCTTTTTGTGCTCTCTGACTCTTTAAAATCACTAAAATCAGCAGTAAAGGCATATTCCTCCAGATGCCCGAGACCATTTTAAAATCCGTGGGTCTTCCTATCGGTTTCACTCATACAAAAAAGCGATCTATTTTTTTCAATAAGAGTTATTCTTTCAAATGTTAATTTTTGTCTACCGCGATGTTAATGCTCATAACCATATTGGAAACATAAATGGTGGCAAAAACCGTATTTACTTTCATCACAATAGCCTTCATCTATTTATGTAATTTTATAAATTTAGTAACCTCATATTAGATAACTATTGTCACATTTAAAAAAAAAAATCTTAGCTCCGACACCCTGCGTAGAAGTCACCAAAAGACAAATCCGATAATCATGCATGTAACACCGCTTATTTAAAGTTTATTTCCTTCTTGAATTTAATCAAGTCACGCTAAATCAACAGATAGAAGAACTGAAGAAATGTTAACATTCGAACATAGGCAATATGGTGAATGTTATACATTGTGTAAAGTGGCTTATTAAACCAGCCAACGACAGAACGTAAGCCCTGTCAATATCTCGGGATCCAAATTTTTTTTGTAAGTTGTTCAGCAAAATAAAGTATTTTATACATAGTTTCATCAGACCTTACAGCAATAAGAAGGAAAAATTAAATTGAAAGTACAGAAATATTGTTTATGCGTCACTATTGTTATCATCGTAACCCAAAATGTTTTGTTTTTAAAACCTGTGATTGCTTTTAATAAATCGAGATAGAGTTGATTTTTTTTTGCTGTCGGTATGCGAGATTATTCCAACTCATTTTACGATGTGTTTGTTAGCGGTCTCATATATCCGAATCACGTTCAAGTAATGTAAAAACAGCCATTTGGAAAAAAATATTAGGGATGAAACCGCATCTTCTTTACTGTCGCCCGTCTTCTAAGTAAACATACTCCCCCTTCCAAAGAAGCATCTCGTGTTTCCGGTACTTTCCTTCCAGCTTACTCACTCCCTTTCCGCTGGAGCTACTACACTCGGGAAATGCAGACTGCGGATCGATGGCCTTTTGGAGCGCGGATACATTATGAAAATATTCGCGTGCATTGTTTAATTACTGTTCCTTATACAAAGACAATGTTTTAAGTGAATAAAGCTTTTAAAACAAAATTTTCCATTTTACCTCGACAGGATTGATTTCACAATTTAGTTTTTTTATCAGAGATGAAATGGTTTAGAGTATGACATCTAGACTTAAATAGAGCTTATGATCTGCCATCGGCTGGGTAACCGACTTTTTTCGTTGAAAAAACCTGTAAATATACAGTTCAGTGAGACTTACATAAATTATTGTTGATTCGTAAGTACCTTTATGTACATACATATATTTTAATACATAAAACATCGAGGGAAGCTTTTACAATACACATTAACTGGCAAACTACATCAGTACTCGTAACAAATACACTAAATAATAATGGGTCGCAGTCGTGCCTCCTACACTATAAATAGGTATTTTTAATTAAATAAATAATTTATTGAGAAACAATAAAGTCATCAACAGTGTTTTGAGTTTGTCTAAATTTTTTAAGAAAAAAAACTGGATTCAAATCCAAATAGAGTTGTTTATATTCACATATGATAGCAGGGATGAAGAGCATTTTAGAAAAAGGAATACAGAAGTCCGAGAATCTACAGAGCGGATAACCGGTCATTGGCTGGTGTATGTGGCCACTTTACACACTGTTTAACATTACCATTCTGCTTCAGTTTAATTGACTCAATAAGGGTTTTAACTCTTTAACTTCACTAACATGAACAGATGGTAGAATTAAAGGAATGTAGATATTTAAATATAGGCTGAATAGTGAAAGTGGCCCCGTACATGCCTAGGATTTCATATTCCAATCTCTCGAATGTTATTCGTCTCTCTTGTGATATCTCAATGGAGATACAATATTTTCCTTTATATTATGATATATCCTTAGAATTCCGAACTTTCTGAATTTAACTGTTTTTTTTTACCCTCATTATCAGAGTCCACAATCCTCATCATTGAATACGTATAACATAATGCCCTTTTTTAAAAAAGTTACTATGTGCAAGCCTTATCCTCCTAATTTAAAAACAGCTATTATTCTTAGTTAATTAGTTTTTTTTTCATAAACGTATCTTTTTTGACATATACTTATGGTTTTTAGTACAAATTTTTGACCAACTCTTCTTTTGACCGTCTGTTTTTCTGATAAGAAGATATATTTGGAAAATATTTCTTTCAGCAATAAGTCCACCAAAGTAATAATTCTTTTATTTGAAGTTTTAAATAAATAAATACGAGTATGTAAAAAAGACAATTATGACAATAAGAATATATTAATCATCATTAATCAAACTTTTTTTTTCGATTAATGATGATTCCATGTCGCTAGTGATCATCATACTATCCACGTAAAACTAACATACCTACTTGTGTAATTTAATATCTAAACTAAATACATATACTAAAACAGAAAAATGTTACACGTAGATGTGGAAGTCAACTACCAATAGATAAAATAATTAATGTTACTCGGTCAAAAAAGAGATTTCTTTATTTAAAAAAAACAAATATTAAACTTATGTTTATGGAATAAATGGTGACCTTAATTTCACGCAAGGAGTAATTTTTAAAGAAAAAACAGGTAGGTATGTAATTATATTTTTTTTTATTTATTGATTAATTAAGTATACCCGTACATCACAGGATTATTGATGAAATATATTGCATAAAGGATAAATTGTCTCCGCGGCTTACTGGCTTACGCATTCGTTTGTAGAAATTTTTCATGACCATTTTGTATAAATATGACTGAATTTTATTGACGCGGCGCTCAAATTCCTCGTTCAAGGCATACATGGTCGCGGACTTGTCAGGAAAAACATTTGTCTTCAAAACAGCTAAAAGCACGAAACGAGAAACGTCGTTGAATCGCATGATCTGAGCGGCCAACTCTGATCACGAAAACGGGAAATTACACGACCAGCAAATTGACTCTTGTGTAGCTGTGATATCACACTAGTCTACATACGACACAGGACTTGATATATCTTCCCTATTTTTTTTATGATGTTGTATTTTTTAAAATCTTTAAATAAACATTTTAAGACTGAATTTCGAAAGTAAAATTTTTATAACTGTGCTGGATTTTAAGAAAAAATTGCGAAGAACAAATGTCCACTAAGACAGTAATACATCAGGATGAGAGAAAACAAGAAGATAGAACTCATGACAAGGAGAAAAGAGACGCTGTTCTGTGGCGGATGTTGTGTGAAACAGATTCTGTCGGTTATTGACATTGATGGGAGACGCACAAATTTAATATGAGCGCCTTATGTATAATTTTATTTTATTTTGTTATATAACGGGGCCAAATTATGTCTATTTTTAGAAAAATTTAGAAAAGGAATAAGTTAACAGTGCGTCTCCGTGTTTTTTTTCCAAATATCTGAACTTGAAGATATTTCGTTTTTTACTTGTGGAAACACGATATTACATCACCGAAGGCAAAGGACATATTTACCACAGTATTTTAAGAGTTAATCACGCAGTAATTGAATTGTTTCTCCAAATGTTTGGTATATGACACCGCCTTGTTGAAATTACATATCCACATCCATATCTCGCTATTAGGGTTAATTAAAACGTTTTTAAACTTCCTTTTTAGTTTGTTTTACTGGGTGTGGATAAGAAAATGATAATGATAATAATAAGGTCATATTACGAGTATGGACATTAATAAGTTATTCCCAATAAAAATCAGTTATATTTTAAACCGATTTTAATTCAATTATTTGTGATTTACCACAATATTTTAATCTTGAGGCCATTTTTAAAGAGTTAAAAATATTACATCAGCTTCCGGAAATCTGATCAGACGTTTCTTCGCCGTCCATTTACTTTACATGTCCAGCCCAACACAACACTCCTTTCTTGATTTTGTCTGTAATGTTTGTCTTAGCCTTACATAACGTTGCTTTAGTTTGTTTTTGTCCGACATACCATTTTTAACGAAATTTAGTTGAGTGTACAAAGGTTCTGAGAAAGAGTTTATTTATAAAATTGAAATTTAATAAAAAATGCGTATTTTATTTATGGTTTAACGTAAGTTGTAGTAATTTTTATGCTTATCTCGTAAAAAAAACTTTAAAGTTCTATTTTTGCAGATTTGTGTATTGGTGTGTTGGATAAAAATGAACTGAAGCGACGATAATTCATGTATTGTTTTACTACAAACACACCAAAGAGATCGCATTTCGATAGTACTCAGCCTAGTTTAATTTTTTTTTCCAATTTCATTCCTCCTCGTGGGAATACTATATACCGTCGGGTTTCTGGCACATGTTAGTAAATACATTTTTTTTAATGAGATTGATTCATAACTGGCATTAAATAATATTTGTTTAAAAGGTAAAAAAAAAATATCGTATTTCATAAATACAACAAATTATAATAAAATTAATAAAACAACTTTGTTTTTAACCACTAATTTTTATTTTTCACCGACCGGTTTCAAAGCAAACAAGCTTCTTAGTCAAGGTTTACGTAACTAATGAATTGATTACTTTTTATTTTATTTCTATGATGTTCACTAAATACTACACGTGGACCCAATAAATCAAGTGGTTTTTTCTTACAAGGGTAGTAATTTGATATCCTTATTTTCCTTCTTATATCTTTATACCTCTCTCTTATATATCTACCTCTCTTATATATATACTTCTCTCTTATATATCTCTATCTTATATATCTTTATAAAAAAAATTATGTTTAAAAGTAATCTGCTAGTGGTTTTATTTAAACTATTGATTAGGGAAGAGCTTTTACCATTAAAAGTGCAATTTGTCACTATTATTGAAGTGTTAATTACCAACTTGCGCCAGAAACCCGACGATATAAGGGTCGGCACTAGAACTCGAAGAAAACCAAATACAAATAAATAAAAGGCAAATACGTATACACAGAATCGGTAGCATCATGAATCTTTGTAAACGTTTTACTGCATTGCAAATTGACCTCGGTAGTGACACTTGTTTTTTGAACGCTAAAAAAACAGAATTTCTCTATAACATGTGTTCAAACCAAACAACTCACTGTATGTACGGCCTTTTGGATTGCATTCTAAAAAAAGAAACAATAGCACATCGATTGACTGACTCACATTCTGTGATTTTTTAAACCGAACTAACAAGCCCGAGACCAGCGTTGAACATTTAAGAACATGTCTGAATAAAAATTCTGAATTGTTTTTACTAAGTAATATCAAAGTCTAAGCAATAATAAGGCATGTAATCTGTCATTAGTTTTTTGTTATTTTGATCAATTAAAAAATGTTTAACATTCAGTAATTTTAAAATTAAGTACGAATATCTAGAATAATGTCATTTTTTCCTTCTTCTCTATCCTTTAGGGTTAACTATTTCAAATGTAAATGAAGAAGTATTACGTTTTATTATATTCTCTTTTTAAGTAAACTGCGTTAGGTTATTTGGGAAATCAAAACTTTTTAAAAGTTCATTTATGTTATCAACATGATGAGACGGTAAAAATTAAATCTGGTTGTAGTTCTTTGGCTAGTGTCTCGGACTCACTGATTAAAGGTCCTTGGATCGAACCCCTTTCTACCCCTACTTGATTCCCATTTTCTAATTGTGAGTCATTCGCAACTCGTTAAAAATTGCCCTTATAATGAAACATTTGAGTAAATCATAAAAACACAAAATAATTTTTTTTCAAAAAAAAAATACTCTTTTATTTACAATGTTTTGAGTTTGTCCAAAATTGTGTAAAACTTATTTTCACCAATTTTGTAAAATTTTAAATATACTGTTTAATTGTGCATGTAAAAAAATAGGAGTGCGGCGTTCTCTCCTCTCTGTCTACTCTGAGATATTTCGTTCTATGATAGTAAGACATAAACAAACAAAAAAATACAGCTTTTGTGTATTAAATTGTACAATGGATGCATGGAGTAATGTATGGAGTTATATCCGCGAACCGGGAGATAAATAATAGTAATAAAAAAAGAGTTTAGGTATAAAAATATGATTTATATGGCATCCTATCCTCATTGCCTACGTCTTAGGCTAAAATATGTTTAATTTACTAAGATATGACACAAATTTAAAAAATGTGAAACACATAAAAAAAGTATATTGTTAGTTTATGTACGCATGGATAAAAACGTGAAACATTTTCGAAAAATAAAAAAAGTACAGCGTTCTGTCTACCTTTTTTTGAGAAACCAGCTTTATGCAAAATAGATATTAATTCAGAAAAAAAAAACTTTTTTAAAAATACGAGGCTTTCTGTCCTCTTTGTTTACTTTTACAAGAAAAAAGAATTTACGTTTTCGAAAGAAAAATTTGACATTAAATGCTTTCGAAAGAAATATTATAAGTTATATCTATTTGGATACTGACGCAGCGCGGTGGAGTGTAACTCATTATGTATTTTTAAATAATAAACCATGTTTGTAAAATGTTAATGAATGGGGTTCTATCCTCTTTGCCTACCCCTTGTACTGATAAGTCGTTTTATCTTCTCAGTCAAATTTATTTACTCACCCATTCGTGATTTGAACCTTTCGACTTAAATGTGTTTTGCGCGAAATATTTCAGCAACACTTAAATCCTTCGTTTTTGGTGTAAAAAAAACAGCCTATGAATTTTTTTGAAAACAAGTGTATTAGCGATTAAATGTTCGAAGCAGAAGTGCTGTGGCGAACAACTCGCTCGGCGGTGAATTGTCTCTGCGAAAAAATGTCCGGGAACAAATGTCTCGTGAACAATCGTTGGCGAATAAATTTCCAAACAAGTAACCCATTCAATAAACTCTCTTCGCTAAGGATGTGCTTTTATACGCCACCCTATACTGTATACTTTATAAATCAATAAAAAAATATAATTTTTATTTAAAAACCCGTGTTTTTCATCAAAATTATTTCTTGCGTGAATTTCCGGACATCTTTTATGATATAATGCTATTGTAAGAGCAAATTACAAAGGGGGTGGAGTGTACCTTAAATAAGAGAATTTAGAAGTCTAGGCATTTACAGGGCTTATGACCTATCATAAGCTGGTTTAAATAGCCACTTTACACACTCTGTAACATTCACCGTTTTGCCTATGTTTGAACTTCCATATTTCTTTGATTCCTCCATCTGTCAATTGAAGTGAAGCAAAAGAGCTAAAACCTTCATTGTTGTGAATAGATTTATCTGACTGAATAATTTCACATACTAGGCAACGTCTTAAAATAATTTTCCAATTTTGAAACTTTTTCTTGGATCAGTTGGTTTTTTTACAATATTTGAATTTGTCTAAATGTTTGTAGACTAAAGACTAGCTTTCACCCCCTCGGGAGTCATTAAGATTAACAAATTACTACAGTGATGGAAAATACCTTAAATAAAGGAATATTCTTCTCTTTTACTTCACTAAAATCAACAGATGGAATAATTAAAGAAATATGGATGTTCAATCATAGACAAAATGGTGAATGTTACACAGCGTGTAAAGTGGCCATTTAAACCAGCCAGCGACAGGTCAAAAGCCCTGTTAATGCCTTTACTTCCACATTCCCTTATTTAAGGTATTATCCATCCCTGTTGTAATTCGTTAATCTTTATGACTCCGAAGGGGATGAGATCCAGTCAATTATCTACAAACATTTGGACAAACTCAAATATTGTTATATTATAAGGACACATTATTAAAATTTATGTACTCCCTATTTCAAGATAAAAATAGCCAAAAAGAAAATAACAACGTAATATTTGTTTATCAATGTTAATATATGTGCAAGCCTTATCTCCCAACTGAAAAGCAGCTGTTATTTCTAGTTAATTGGGTTTTTTTATTTATTTAACATATTTTTGCATCTTTTGTTATATTTTTATGGTTATTTTGACCAGTCTGTTTTTTGGATGGCTGGAAGATATTGGTTTCAGCAATAAGTCCGCCTAAGCACTAATTCATTGTACTTAATGTTTTAAATAAATAAAAAAATAAAGAGTTTGAGCATCCATCTATGTACCCAAAAATAGCTATTTATTTTTAAAATTCTTTGAATAAGGCAAGTTGGTTTTAATAAGCAATTAGAGAACTTTTTAAACAAACTAAGCAATTAAATATAACTGAACTCTTTCAACTAGAATCATTAAAACGTATCCATAAATTAGCTACTAATGTAATTGTAGACGAAGAACTAAAACTTGTTAAAAATTGTAGTCAACATGGACATAATACGAGAATATCAGAAAAATATCATACACAACTTTCTAAAACAAGACAAGAACAATCAAGACTAATAAACCAAGACTGAAATTACACAATAAACTACCAGACAAAACTAAACAAAAGACTCAGACAAACTTTTCAAAAGATGAAAAAAATATTATTTTGAACAACAGAGTATGAATAAAAACGTTTATATTATTTTTGTAAAATGAATATAATAATCCGTAATCACGTAAAAAAACAGTATTGTGAGTAGATGCAAATCTTTTTTAACAAACTGCTTTCTGGATCTAACCCCCCGGGGGGTTCATCGAGATTTATCGATGTTTTGAGACAAAGAGAAGATTATACTGCAGTAGACGTTAGCCTTCTTTTGGCTGGTTATTCACCGTTTGGATGTTGTTTATACACCCGTATTGCAAATATTCTTTAATCTGTTAATTTTCATAAATTATTTATCATTCCGTAACTAAACTCACGCGAATAATTCGTAATTCAAACGCGGGTTACTATATTTATTCGCCTATTAAAATAATAATGTCGAGTTAAATAACTCCTTAACTTGATGTAAACAGTAACGCATCGTTGACTTGTTGTTAGTTATGTAAATTCTGTTTGTCAGAAGTTTGCATTTATGTGCATGTGTGTGTAAGTAATGAATGAAAGCCATTGTCTGTGTATTTTGCGGAAGTCGGAGTCGGGATCACGGTTGGAAGGGTGCGGCTCGGAGTGGGGGAGGGGAGAGAGGTAGGAACCTTTCCAGGTGGAAGACTTCAGCACACCACCAGGTGGCTTATGCGAGCACAAACATAAGGCGAACCCGCAGATCTGCAGGGTACAGCTCAATTAATATTATCATCATCGTCATCGTCGAACCCTTATGCGCACCCGATGGCGCGAAGGGCGCCGCATCCTCAAACCGAAGAGTGGATGACATTACACGTAACTGTTTTTGTTGTGTAATTATGTTGCGAACATCTTACGGTTTTATTTTAATATATTGTAAAAAGGTACATTAAGGTAAAACAATTATTTGAGCAAGTCGACCCTCGGTTGAACCATTATTTCTGTAATTACAATGAAGATTTGCTGGACTATAGAACAAGCATCTTTTAAACAAGATAATTATGTTCAATCATAATAATGTTCGTTAAAATACCGACTTACCTTAGAACTAGACTAAACATAGAATAAGTCTTGACTAAGGAACAGTTATGTTCTTAAACCGGTTGGCATTTTAAATTTATTAAAGGAAATTTACTATAAACGTAATTACATTTCGAAACATAGAAAATGATTAAGTTAGTGTTTCAATTTTTTTTTTTAATTTGTTCATAAATTTGTAAGTTTTATTTTTCTGTACAGCTTGTACGAGTATAATGAATATTTCGCGCTCAGCCACCGTACCGGCTAGGCGTGAAATATAGTTCCTATTTCCCGAAAATGTTATATTATATTTATATAAATAACCTGATGATAATAAAAAAAATGTAAATAAAACAATAACAGAAAAAAAATATAGAATATTTATTTAGTTTAAAAATAAAATGTTTTTTTCCTTTTTATTTTTAACAAAAGCTTATGTACAGCTTATTTTTAGTAGAACTGATAATTACATATGATATAATACAACGACTTCATACCGAGATCAACCTTATTGTACATGAGTGAAATATATTTGTTTGTCTTGTATATTACACTCAGACTCATAATTATTATACCGCTGTAACCAGACGGGCTTCTGGATGTTGCAAAATGTCGAGGGATCTAGCATTCATGAAATACCTACATAAAATTGTAAACCGTACTCCCGACGATTCTTAAACTTTGAGAAAACTTCTTAAACATCGATTGATATTTATTTATTTATTTGTTTATTTTTTTATTTATTTATTTGTTTATTTTTTTATTTTTTTTAAAAACTTTTATTGTTATATATAAAAAGCCTAAGCCAATTTCAACAGTTACATGAACAAACATAAATACAAGAAACTGAACAAAAAGAACATAAAACTATGTAGCAAAGACAAACAAGGGCAATACAGTAATGGTATACAATATATTCATAAACACGAAAGACATAAGACTTCGAGCTAAACCATGTCAATTCAACTTCATCCCACACTGTTTTAGTCGCGAAGAGATCTACAAAAGTTGGAAGATCTATTCCCAAAAATTCCAAGTCGTGTAACGAATTGACTAATCTACACATTCTGGACATTAGGGCATAAAAAAAAGTAACTCAGAAGATTTAATAGATAGCAGATTTTCACTTTTCGTGACATGGTTAGGAACATGAAAAGAAATTGATTGCAACAGCGATGGGACACCACTTATAGCATTTTGAACTATTTTGAAAACGCAAATGAGGTCCATCTCAGTTCTACGTTTCTTTAATGAAGGCAGATTAAGATATTGCTCTATTTAAAATAGTAATGATTACCTTTTTTGTAATCTGTAACGCCACTCTGGTTAGAAAACGGTGTTGGAAAGACTCGATATGGTCAATATACTGTAGAATGGAGACCAAATAGGAGAAGCGTATTCGAGATGGGGTCAAACTAGTGAGCAATAAAGAGTTTTTATGGTGTTAATATTTTTGAAGTCAGTCGTCATTCTATTGATAAAACCGAGAAGTTTGAGAGATTTGTTTACAATATTCTCAATGTGTCACGATAGGAGAATTTACTATTTAAAATAATGCCAAGATCCTTTATTGACGAAACTATTGAAAGGTAAATATTGTTTCATTTGTAGATGTCAATGTCAATGATGAGTTGAAGACAATTTATGTCGCACCATTTATTAAAACAATTGATATCGTGTTGAAAAAGTATTATAAAAAAAGTATTAAAAAAAATATTATAGAATTATTATATTAAAACAAAGATGGCGAATGTGTTTGAGAAGAGAAATAAAAACATTTACAAGGCCTATGATATGTCATTGACAAGTTTAAGAAATCAACATAGGCATTGTTACATTCACCGTTCTATCTATGTTTAAACATTTATATTTACTTGGTGAAAAAAATTCAAAGAGATGACTCTGTTTTATACCAACTACTAATCATATGGCGTGTATTATATACGCCTATTCTTACACTTTTGTCTTATCAAAAATGTTATTATGTCTGTTGTAATAAAACTATTTATTTATTTATGAAGACACGTATGACCTAAAAAAATGCATTCCTATCTCTATGAGGCCATGGGCCATGTGTTCAGTTGAGATACAACAAAATAAAAAGTGGAAGCATGCATATTATTGAAGAATACTACAAATAAAAATTACAACAAAAATATCAATAAACATCTGAACAACACGTTAAATAGTACAATATATAAATCTATGCAATATCTCGCAGCAGTCTCCTGTAATGGTCTTTTCCCTTAGACAAAATCCAAACTTGTACCATTCTCTTGAAAATGGCTTTCGTTTTGGAGAGCTGAATATGCGTATCCAAGACATTGCGCACTCTTGGGACCACAAAGGAGAAATTTCTCTTAGCAAGAGTCGTGCGTGTTTTTGGGATAAAATAATTGATATATAAAAATAAAACTATGTAAAAATTTCTATCCTCGTATTTAAAGGTTTTTTTCCTTTTAATTGCCTTAAATATGAACATTTCTTGACTAGTTTCAGAAATATCTCGTTTTTTCAAATATCTAAGCTTTTTAGCTTAATACTTATAACGTTCATTAGCTGACGAATATGCGTAATATTACGATACATAAAAATACTTCAACGTGGCTTTATGCTTCGAGAGCACTTTATTGTTTTTTAGTACATATTATAAAAAAAATAATTATTTTTTCGCTTAGTAAATAATAATTTGAGAATGAATAACGTATTCCGCCACAATATCTACAGTGCTCAAAATACTGAGAGAAAGTAGATTTTTAATTTAAAAAACCAATTTCAGGAATAAAATGAATTCCCGTATTTCATTTTCTTCGGGAGGCTGACTTGAATTAAAAGTAATTAAGAATATAAACATATTTTGAAAGAAACATCAAGTCGCATCTGTAGTAGCGGAGTTTGGGATCATTAGGAGCATTTCTCTCTGCAAACAACGGCGATACATTCGCAACGATAATTCGAAGTGGCGGCGTGGAATAACTAACCCGGGAGACGGGAGGGGGAGGGGGAGGGGGAGTGCTGAGACGGGGAAAATATTCCCCCTCCGCACGGCTGTCAAATTTTAAAACCTGGTAAGAGACAAACTTTTGAAAATCCATGTTTTCGCTATTCCATAGTGACTACGTTATAATGCATTCGTGTCCGTTGAAATGTTGTATGCAATCAGTTCGTACGAGGGTAAATTCAACGATACGCAATCCACGAAGAAAATTCCATTCCTCGATAACAACTTTATAAACAAGTATTTCACAACCAAAAAAATAAAATCTTATGGCTTACATTCACTTACTTGGTTACAAATTGCTTCAGACGCGTGCTAGGGTTTGTTTATTTCCTGTGAATTATTGACGATAGTCGATAGATGATCTATCGAATCATAAAAATGATATAAAATATGTATTTTTTTTAAGTGTTTCTAGACAGCCACTAGACTGACACTAGCAACGTGAAATCGATAGCCTCACTTTCTAAGTAACAAAACTGATCTGGATTCTCTGCAATCGGAGTACCGATACAGCAGCTCATGCACTGCTGAGTGCGGAAATGAAAATAATGATAAGTAGTATTGAGAAAATAACGTTTGTCGGTTTGATTTCTTTGGCTTGTTACATTAAAAAAAGGTTTTTTTAAAATAAATTTGACAAATAAAACACAATTTAGTAAGTGCTTTAAAACGAGCCACCCAAATTTCAGTTAAAATTAAAACGGTTCAGCTTGTATATCTAGATATCTACAAGATTTGCAACATTTCAAATGAACGTATTATTTTCGGATAAATATTAACCACGCTTGAAAACGTATTAGGCCCTTCTTTAAGGTTTTCCTTTTAAACACTTACTAGGTTTTGATGTTTACCAGCCGCGCACCCCCCGAGTTCGCGGGCGAAAGATGGCTAAAGACGCAAACACAATTTATATGTTTAATGACCGCAATCAAAACGGATGTTGACAATATAGTCATATCTCAAATGTCCTATTATCTGTGATGTCAAAACATGGGTTGAAGCGTTATGGACATATTGGATTGTACCGATAATTGCCTCCCTGACGGAGCTGCTCAGTGGCCTCGCGTACGAGGGTTCGCAGACGATAGTTTAAATGTGTTTTCATCGATTCTTGTGATTTTTGCCATAATTCATCGCTGTAACTATCCGTATCATTATTTTTAAATAAATAAAAACAAGAGAACGCTGGTACGTTTTTATCCTATTGTTTTTCTCGCTTGTGGAACAATAATTATTTTTAAGCAGTTTTGATATATAGATTATATTTTAGAGAGGGAATATTAAAAATCTAGGCATTAAGAGGATTTACGATTTGTCATTGACTAGTTATTGACATGTGTAAATAATATATATTTGGCCGACGAGGGAGAAATAAAGATGTTCGAATTACTCGAAAATAGAGCGACGAGAGTTATCCTGGAAAAAAGATAGTAAAATAAAGTTGCACAAGTGAAAATATATTAGAACTGGATAGAAATTTTAAAAAAATAATCGTCAAATGCTTTTTTGTTTGTGTGTATGTTATGATAATAAATAATAAACCGTATATTTAAAAGGTATTTTAAAAGTAAAAATATATTGAATAGAACTATATATTACTATGTTCATAGAAATAGGCATAAGGTAAGGCTACAACTTAAGGAAAATACAAAATTTCTTAATGTATAGAATGTGAAAACTGTATGATAAGATGCAGGAACGTAAAAATAACTTATGGATTTTTAAGAAAGATGTAAGAATGCAGATGTAAAAATTAATAAATAGTAAATGAAATAGTTGTAAATATTAGTTAATATACTCAGTAATATTAATTTTCTTAAAGAAATAATGAAATAATACTTCCAGGCTGTAAAAAAACCTTTCGCAAATGGCGAATATTCCTAAAAATGGTCGGGAAGGCTTAGCCTACCCATACTCCCCACAAACATAATAATTGTAATATCCGCCTACTTAATTTGGTCCAATCTCTCTCCTTTGATCTTATGTCATTAAGTTATACGCGGTGGAAGTCTGAATGGTATTAAACTAAACTTTAATGATATGAAGCTCGGAATATTACAACCTAATATATTATTAATACACTTAACTGCGTGAATTTCCTATTAATTGTGGAAACAACACACTCGTTGGCTACACATCTTAGTGCCGTGAATACAAAGTTTCGTTGCACAATGGTTGTTCAAGAAGCAGTTAACCAACAAATCATGGCTTAAATACTTAGTTATCAGATTTTAAAGAGTAATGTCTTTGTTGACCTTCCGTATGATAAATTATGAAAACGAAAGAAATATAAGCTTAAAATGATACAAAAGGCTTAGTCTATCTCTATGTAATATTTATTTTTATATGAAGAATATTTTAGTTGGAAATATTTCATTTCCACAGTATGTTGTTGTCAAATTTAAATATTTTATGTCTAGAAACAACCGGTAGAATTTAAATGCTTATAACCAAATATTTTCTTTGAAAAAAAACAATAAAAATTGGTTTTTGAACGTTTATCGACAGCATAATGTAACCCAGAATATAAATAAAAAAACATAAACTTTGTGTGACTTGAAATCTTTTTTTTATTCAAGTACCAACATTTAAGTTATTAAAAAACATTCTTGTTCAATATTACAATGTTAAAATGATTGAATATTTTTTTTATTTAAGTACTTCGTCTTTCGTGAGGACTAATGTACCTAAAGGTTAGTGTAAATTTCGAGAGGAGTAATTTACCGTTCGAAAAGTAATTATATTTTAGTCATATGAAAGTTTATTTTACTATCAGAAATGCCTTAGAAAACAAACTGTTTTTGTATAATGTTAATTTGGTTTTTTAAACGTTAGATTTGAAATAGAAAACTCATATTATTTCCTTGATAAAAATCAGACCACAGCTTTGACACAAGAGAAATTAATGAAAAAATAATGGACATTTGCAATTCTGGTGTTATAAGGTGCATAATAAATTGATATGATCTATTATTGAATCTGCTATTGTAAAATATCTTGAAGCTGTATTATTTTTTAACTTTTTTATTATGTGAACGTTAGATCCATCACAATGCACAATTCGTTTTTTGGGAGGATCAACGATTGTTATCATTTTGATTGATTGATTTACTGTGTTATTTTAATATATGACTATTCTAATTGATATATGTTTGTAATTTTAGAAATACTAAAATACGTATTTTCACATTTTTTACTCTCTTTATACCTTAAGTAAAAAAAAAACATATCAATATTATGAAATTCCAAAGTAAACTATAATTTGCGCCTTTTAATTTTTATGGAAAGAAATCTGAATCGCAAAATTATAAAAGATATAAATATTATTTTCTTTGACTTAATCGTTGCGAGTAGTTATAAAATGCAGAAAGTAATACGCGCTGGAAATGTATGTATGGAAAACTTTTATATTAGCACTGGTAAAAAGTTTTTGAAAAGATTTATGAAAGGTTGCAAAGGGGGAAGACTGGCAAATAAAAAAATACATATTTTCATCCCCCGCTGGTTAATAATATAAAATTGGTACAGAATAAAGTCGAGCGGAAAAGTATAAATTCCACGCTGTGACATGAAGAAGGAGTTAAGCATTTAATATATGAGCTAAAGGACTATTTAGGTACTGACATGCCTTAGGAAGAAGTGCCCGAGAAAGTCTTTTCAGGATGCTTCACCCCAAAAACGAATTTACTTTAAACTAAAAAATATGTGTTTTCTGCAGTGAAAAGTTTATATAAAGAACGTGTCTGATCCGTCACGCTTAGAGGACAAACATTAATAATTCAAAAAATTATGGGGAGCTGAGTTAAACACCAACAGCTCTGGGTCGGTATTTTGCTCTTTCGTGTTTGGTTTAGAATCGATTAGAATTATAAGTCGATACTTAAAAAAGTATCGTATAATTTAAAGATATCAAACGAAAAAGAATTTTTAATGTAAGCAGTTTACTTTTTTAGACAGGCATGTATGAATTTTGTGAATTCATTTTATTACAAACGTGAAAATATTTACAGTCAGAATACGCTGATATTAAAAGTGCACTAAGCATCATCGGACGCGGGTAGGCGAATATTGACAAACTGTTTATTTATATATTTTAAACTTAAATATATTGAGTTTTTCTACTGACATTTCTTGGTGAAACTGCATTAAAATACGTATATAGTTTTATTTCACTTTTATTTATAAATTTTTACCAGTGATCGGGTTTCGTCGAGACCGACATAGTCAGACTGGTGGGAGACTGAACAAATTTTCATTTATTTCCATAATTATATAAAACCACGACTTACAACCCCTGCTTGCACTTTTATATAACATAGACATTTGTTTAGTCTCCCACCAGTCTCACGATGTTGGCACATGAAATCCGGTCACTGGTAAAAAATTATAAATAAAAGTGGAATAAAACTATAAACATTTTTTCATTATAATAATATCTTTAACTAGTTTGTGCCGTCTTTGCTACTTTAATCTCTCTTGTAATGTCTTTATTTTATAATAATATAATTTCTAACGTTTACACAAAGGGCAGGGATCGCAGAGAAAAAGAAAAATAATCCTGAACGAGCGTTTTTGTTCCGATGGCTATCCTGAAAAAAATGGATTGGGGATAAGGATATGACACAATATTGTTAACGAACTTGAACATTTAACGTTACTTAAATTCACCCATCGTGATTAAGTTCAGCTAGTATTGTCGGCATCCATTTTACTGTATTTTTTATTTGTTTCAGTCAGTTAAGTTAATAACAAACTACACATAAATACGTAAGTGAAATCTTTAATTTATATTAGCTCATCCCATGCAGCAAAACCTTCGGATAAGTCTAAATACCATATAATCACCTTTTATATAAAAATAGTAAGCGTATTATGTCTAGCAGTAGAAAATACCCTTACAATCGAAAAGTTTTATGAGATAATAAAAACGCAAATATTTCATTAAAAAAACATGCATATTTATAAAATTAAGGTAACATGCCAATAAAAGTAACGTATTTATTTTAGTTTCTCATACTCAGTGCATCTCCGTGTTGACTTGTATTGTGGACGGATTTCTAAGAAGGAATGCTTTATGGAGTGCTCTATGATGGATGACACAATCTAAAAATTTCTTCATTTTTCACGACGAAATATTTTATGAACCCTTATTCCGCCACAAAAGGATTCCTATTCTTCTTGCACAATGATCTATTGACGCTGTTCAATATTGATCTACATAAACATATAGTATTATCACATTTCTCAAATCCAATATTTAAATATTTTCTATTTTACCATGAACTCTAAAACGTATTTATTTTATTATGAATTGTTAAAATTAATAAAATCAAAAATGTTGTGGATATGTCCGAATGATAATGGACGAGGTTGGATATAAAAAAATAAATATATTTAATTGAATACTTTGTTTTAAGACCACTTGAGATGTTTTTAAAGAACTAGTTTCGGAAAGCATTGTAAATGTTTCTGACTGCCAAAAATAAGAATTTAGGTAACTTAGAACAATCCGCACCATAAAGGACTTAAAATGTTTGATGAGTAGCTTGCGGAAATAAAGGATGCTGGGCCTATAGAATCGTTTCTTGTAATGGCGATGGTGTTTGTTAAAAACAGGCAGAGTAGGTAAAAAGAGTCTTCGTAAATTCAAAAGAAATTTATATCATTTTATGCAACTGTCTAATATAATAACATTACATTACAGATTTTTCCATGTGCAAATGTTGTAAACTAAACATAAATATACAGAAATGAATCATCCAGGTGCTGGAAGAGGTGGGAAGAGCTAATAAAGCGAGATAATAAACGGGAAAATTGCGAATAATTTTTAAATTAACCTCTTTTCTCATTTTTTTTTTTCGTATTTCTATATTTTCGAAGCTATTAATGTTTTGAGTTTTACGTAATATAGAATGATAGAGGTTGATTTCATATGAATCACAATAATCTACAGGAATCTAGGGAGTTATGAAGATTTAAATGTATAGCAATGCAGAGGGAAAATCTTATTTATTTATTTATTTAAATCTTTAAGTAGGGCACACATATCATACATATTGTTATGTGTGTTCTAATAATAACATTGCAAATATATTTAATTTATAAATTGTTTATCACATATGTCTTGATCATGATTTTTAATTTTGATATGTTTTTTTCATCATACATATTTTTTTCCATTTCGTAATACTTTTTAATTGCTTTAAATAAAATTGAATTTTGTGACTTTGCCTTTTTCCTAAATGGAAGTCTAATTTTGTTCTTTTCTCTAGTATTGTGATCGTGTTCATGCTATGAACGAAATATGGAATTCTAGGCATTTAGAGGAATTTGGATGTTCAAACATAAGCAGAATGATGAATGTTACACAGTGTGTAAAATAATAGCTTAAACCAGCCATTGGCAGCTCTGTAAATACTTAGACTATTCTTCTATCGTAGATGTTTCTTCTCAAAAAATTTTACTCTTGTAATAAATTTCAATGAAATAGATTATCAAATGAACCCATTACTTTGAAAATGTTTTTTTGAGTGATAATAATGTTGAGATTTTTTTTTAGAAAAAAAGAATCGTGACAGTGAAAATAATCATAGTTGAGGAAAATGCAGATACTTTATCATCGTTTAGCACTCACACGCACATGTCCTAATTGTGTCGCATTGTAAATTTACAAAGATCCTGATCAGAACTTATCGGGTGTAGGTCTTTCTAGATTTAAAAAATCACTGAAATAGACCTAATCTTATCTGGAGATAGTTGTCATTATTTATTTTTTTGTCCTTGCAATAATTTACATTTCTTGTATTTTATTTTAATTATGTCTAAATTTTAGAAAAACGAAAAATAAAATCTGCGCGCTGTATTAGCACACTGTCAATGCCAAAGTTCCGAGCTTCAATTTCCAACATGATTGACATTAAAAAAGTATTGCATCGAGTTTCGCTGAAGCAATGTCCCAGAACTGCCTTATGTAGGTACAAGGGAATAAAACTATTTGAAGAAATGCCAGAAAGCATAAAAAATTAAATTCATGTAAAAATATTTAAAATTAAATGTAAAAAGTATATATGTGAAAAATATTAGGTGGTATGTAGTGTAAATAGTGAATATAATTAATGAAAATGTACATATGAAACAGTTAATACTCGTATTATAAATTAGGACACTAAGTGTATAATAGTGATAAATAATGTTAGAATAAGTATAGATGTAAATATTGTGTTGTAAATATATATTAGACTATGTTACATAGAACTAAATAAATAAATAAAAAAATTAAAAAAAATTATTTCATCTGGACTGGATTCAAAGCGTAAGACTCAATAATTTTAGCTTCGCGTATCAACTGATCAATTGAAGAATTTTGAAAATTATATATCACATGTAATCTAACTTGTGTCCGGGAAAAAAAGTATGGTTCTTTGTCTAAAATAAAACCTCTAGGCAAGTGTTTTTGACTCGACGGCTGCTCTTAGGAAAAAATACAAAAAAACGAAATCGAGTGGAAAAACGCCCCCCTCACGGTGTAGTTGGCGAGTTCGCATACTATACTTGAGATGCCGGGTTTGTTTTCTGAGAAGGTAACATGAAACATTTGTTTTTAAAGGTGGTTTAACTCTAGAGTATTTCACTGTCCCTGTTGCGTAAGACTGATCACCTTCCACCGATGATCGAGATTTGATGCATTGGATTAAATGCAATTTTCTATGCACCATCGAGTGTGTAAAAGGGTTTGATGAAGATAAAATGTGAAATTTAAGATCTCGTATGAAAAAAAACAAAAATAGTGCAATTATGATAAATGTAATGCCTGTTATGGAATTCAGTATAAACATTTTACAAAAATATATAATTTTTTTTTACATATATACGAGTATTATGAACCCTTCAATATGCCTGCTGTGTGTCTATTGTCTCAGTTTAATAATTACAGAATTCGTAATTAACTATCTCTACATTTAATCAAATCGGAATCCATCATTACGCAAACGTTACCTCTACTGTTTGGTATCGAATATTGAATATGTCATTACAATATATTACACTAGACTAAGACTTGTGTCGAGGGGTAGACATTTATTGTCGTTAATTCATTGTTTCCATCGACATCTTACATTATGATCTTCATAACACTTATATAAATATTGAATGAGAATGCAATGATCACAATGCTTGTTTCGTAATTAAAATATTTCTCTACTTGATATTTCACATATAAATAATTATTTGTTTAGATCTAGCAATAAAACTAAACGTTTGACTTAAGAAACAAGAAATATATTAATCGAACTCACACTTGGATAATTTAATTAACACAAATCAAATCCCTATGGAATTACTTTTTTCAAAACATGAAATTTATTTTTAAATTAACCAATAAGCAATTTTTTTTAATAATTGACAAGTAAGTTTAATCGAGAAGTAAAAAGCAGAAAACACTTAATTTTTTGAACAACCGTTTTTCATAAATATATGTTATTGCTGACTAATCATTCACAATTCTTTCATTTTTGTATTTCACGTTTTGTACTTCGTACATGTCAGGTATTTAAAGATATCGCGTGTATTAAAATGGTCTACTTTGCTCATGTTCGCAGTTTGCTCGAGTATGCCTCTTCTGTTTGGTCTCCACAATATGTCACACATAAATGAAAGTTCGAGAAAATTCAATGGACATTTCTTAGACATCTTAACTGGAGATGCAGGTATACCGATCTCAATTATATGTCTTCCTGCAAAAAACACCACTTGCTTACTTTAGAAGATCGCCGTCTACTGTTGGACATGGGGATGCTTCATGACATACTCAGTGGACGCCTTGATAGTCCGGCTCTTTTGTCGGAGTTATCATTAAATGTCCCCGGCTACCGCACCCATCACACGTCGAGCTCTCTATTTCATGTGCCAGCAGTTCGTACGAACTATGCCCAGAACTCTCCACTTATACGTTTTGCTAGTGAATATAATTTGAACTTTCCCCTTATTGATCCATTTGATTGTAAAAAAATAACATTTAAAATGCGCGTCTTAAAACATACTTTTTTGTCTTATACTTAGTTTCAATAATAAAGTTTTATTTTATTTTATTAAATTTTATCTGTAATTCTTAATATTTTATATATATTTATATTTTCGATACCCGACACCCTCTTTCCAATATAACACCCACACACCCACCCTCTCACTCACTTACACTCACACAAACACACTAGTATGTATTGTACGTGTATTTAATGTATTTCTGTGGATATCTGTCATTGGTTTTGTTCTCTGTATATGTTATTTGTTATATTTTTATTACATGTATTACTGTTGATATCCCCAATAAATAAAAAAAATTAAAAAAAGGTTTGTCCTTCCTTAAAAAAACTTGCAAAAAGGTTTACACTCTTTTCTGTCAAACTCTCTATTTTACCGTTAAGATACATATACATATAACCACAAAAGTTAGTACTTCAAATGTAAATGATATAAATGAATTCCATCTTAATTTTTACAGAATCTTTCATTGTTTATAAAAATATCCTTTAAAAAAGCCAATAAGAGGCTTAAAGAGTTCTATCAATGTCTTTATTTCCATATCCCTTCGACAAAAATGTTTGTTAGATTGTATATTTTATCTAGGTACCAATATTTATGATTTTTATGACCCTTTATTTAAAAAAAAATATTCAACTATGTTTGCTTGACTCAAGCTATTTAAAATGTAATTTGAGATTTTGAAAACACCAATTCTAAGCATTGTTATGCATCATTAAATAATGATCTTATAACTTATATTTACATATGTTATTAATTTAAAAAATACTTGGTACACTTCCTTTTATTTATTTTGACCAATTATCGCTTTCACCCTCTAATGGGCGTCTTCAGACTGTACCAAGAATTTTTTTTAATTAACTTATATGTAAATATAAGTTATTACATCATTACAATGGAATTCCATCAAGAATTGTCAATAAATAAATTAAATGACATAATTTAATAGTTATGAAATAAAATGTTAATTTTAAGATATATTGGCAACCCTAGTTCTTGTATGTTCAATAGGCCATTTCAAAAAAGAGTTATGAATGTCAATATGTTCAATATCTTATAACGCGTTCATGTGGCTAAAGAATTATAAATTGCTCCACTATTAAATAGTATTTTCAGCATTTTTGAGTGCCAATTTTCACTTACTGATTTCACTTATTTGACTTTAAAAGCAAATAAAAGGTATCTTGTACAATTTGCAAAATGATCTATTGAATATCCAAGAACTAGGGCATTGTATCAAGTAGGTCATATATTGTTTTATTTATAAATTACAGAGCAGATCCTTGACGGAATTGAAGAAAAAAGATGCTTTACACTTGTGGATTTCTCGGCTATGATTGTCCAAACGCAATTCTTGTTGTTTTTAGATTCCAAGAGTTGTTATTGGACATCAACGCTTAGAATGAAACATCTCCAAAGAAAAAAAGAGAAAATATTTGCCTTGGGAAAAGAAAATTTACAGTCTACAAAGTTTTTACTGTTCAGCAATGGATGCATTGCTCGATAAATGGTTTGTTTTCAATCGCAAAAGCAAAAACGTTGTTACAATTTATGCACCGGCATAATTTTTTAAGAATATTTGAATATTTTATTACCTATGTGAAATTTTTCATAAAAATAGATGAAAATATTAGGAACATGACATTTTTAGTATTAGTAGTAGACAATATTTATTGGAATGGATTTATTTTCTGGAAAAAGTGGCCAAAATTAAATCGATAGAATGCGTACCGTAATTTCAAGTCACAAGGTCTATACGTCGTATAATATACGCCACTTTTTTCAGCAAATCCGGCGTAATTTTCAAAAAAACTGCGTTTTTTATTAGCTTGCAATGCTTTGAGAGTTGTTAATTTGTCTCCATAGACCATGACATATTTCACCCAACATATATAAAGCGTCTAAAAATGCAATACGTGAATATGGAAGACCACTACCTATAGCAGAATGGTGAATTTACTCAGTGGGTAAAGTAAGCACTAATGGTGGAAAGAATCGAATTAAAATAATCGAAATATTCGATCATTAAAAAGATCGAGACATTTCGAAATGCTTGCAACTAATCGAGTTCACTCGTACTAATCGGAAAAAGAATCGAGATATCTCGAGTAAATTCATTCGAAATGGTTTTCCGAGACAATCGAGATATGAATTCGATCCTGATATTTTGAGACAATCGAAATATGATTTCGATCTTGACATTTCGAGACAATCGAAATATGATTTCGGAATCGAGATTTCGAGACAATCGAACTGTGATTTCGATCTTGACATTTCGATAATGTCGAAATATGATTTCGATCTTGACATTTCGAGACAATCGAAATATGATTTCGGACTTGAGATTTCGAGACAATCGAAATGTGATTTCGAACTTGAGATTTCGAGACAATCGAAATTTGATTTCGGACTTGAGATTTCGAGACAATCGAAATATGAATTCTGACATGTGGGTAAACATTCACAACTTTTAACATTTTTGTGTGTCGTATCATCAGCACTATGATTTTAATCTTGATTTTATTTTGAAATAACTCTGCGTGTGACGTATTAAGTTCACGTCTGTTAGTTTGTTTCCCGGAAATGGGATAACTATCATCGTCATCATCATTCCCTTTCCACACCTAATGGTGCATAGGGCATTGTATTGGTAAACCAATCGCAGCGTATTTTGATCATTCTGTGTTACATGAATGTCAGATGATTAGTCTTACGCTTCAGATACCAGTCCATGGACTATGAAATATTTTAGTGTGAAAACACCCTTATAAATAAATATTTCAAATCAGCCATGTCAGAGACCTCTTGCATGGTAGGCAAATGCGCTGACCATTACACCACGAGGCTGACATATAACTATCACAACGCTTTATTATTGGTTGATTTTGTTAGATACATTTTCAAGAAATTTACAATTTATTGTTCTAATTTTTGACATGTTTTATATCAAATTTCCCGTAGGGCTGAACTTCCTCATAATTATTTTGAAGTACTTTTATTTTGAAGTATTTTTATCCTCCCACCCAACAATTACTATTTTTTTTAATTTTTTTGCCGTTTTCTTATTTTTCACGGTAAAAAAATCGATTTATTCGATTTTTTAATTCGATTATTTGCATGTCTCGAATGCTTGTATTTCGATTATCTAAATATCTCGATTATTCCCATCATTAGTAAGCACTTACCCGAGACAGTTCAAAAATTTGTTAATATCTAGACTTTCATATTTTAAACAGCTTCAACTGCATTGATATCAATCCCACCAGGGAAAAATTCCAGAACTTTTCAACACAGATTTAGACATGTTAAAATCACTGTCTATAAAAATGACCAAGATACGTTGCAAGTGGACTACCAATGCAACGTCCTATGCACCATTGGGTGCGGATAGGTAAATGGTGTTAATGTTAATTAGACGGACATCTGCTGTATTAGTATTTGAAGTATTAACATACTTTTACTTTATATTTAATGTGTTTATTTCCTTTACATATGTATTTTTTGCAAGATAAAAGGAATTGCGAGCCGTGTTTTAGTAAAAATAAATAAAGAAATAATGGGTACACAACGTATTTTATTTTGAACGCCGTGTTAAGCATGTAAGATGTCGCAGGTTTAACTCCCGAATCCATAGGGATTTAATAGTAAAACGAGCTGTTTTTACATGTGCAATTGTCCAATATTTTACTATTCTTGGGGCGTAACACTGATCACCTTTCCTTTATCTGTGTAATAAATAATTACTAAGACGATTATCGTTGATTTAAATATCCATGTGGTGTCCTGTGCATCAAATAATTGTTATTTGAAAATTAATTTTTATACTGAAATATTGTTTTATTTTTGCTTGACTATTTATATATCGCACCTCAAGCGTTAAACTAATAATTTAGCCATAATGTAACGAAAAAAATTGAAAAGATGGGATTGATATGTCACCAAATATGTTTGTCTGGAAATGACGATGTCCATTCCATAGAGTTTTGATGATTAAAAGGCATTTAGGCAAAGTGATACAAGTCACTATTTACAAGCTGATAGTGCAGAAGAGCCACTTAAAGGTTCTCAATGATTTCATTATTTCGAAACTATAAATGCGTAAAGTTAAAAATTAAAAACGTGTGGCGATACGAGTCATATTGTGCTTTTTTCTTCTTGGAAGTTTTCATAAATGTTATTCAGTTTTAGTACCAAAATTTTGCGTTTACTGGCTAAAATATAATTTTACACATACTTGCGATACAAAGAAAACAGTTCAATAAAAATAAGTGCCGCAAGTGAAAAATTAAAAGTTTTAAAGTTACATAAATTTATATTTTATGTAAGTATAATAATAACATAATATGTTATTTTTAATTATTCTTAAATTATTTTTTTACATTAATATTTTTTTTTTCACTAAATTATTATTCATTAAGGGGACATCGCCCGAGTGTGGGAGAATAAATTTCGTCAAAATGGTTCCAGACTACAAACGCATACAATTGCAATTGTTGAACACACACTATTTCACGTTTCACCGAGGGTCGCATAGATATTTACCTGGCTAATCAATCATTTCTAACTCAGAATGAAATTGAATTCCCCTAATCATTTAAATACCTAAACATTCGAAATTTAAATTCCATGGTCGTTCTTGGTCTAGTTTTCACATTTAATATTTTTTAAATGTACGTATTTTTCAAAATAAAATCATACATAGACTCAGTTAAAGATTGACTCGTTTGCAATTGTCTTATTATAAAATACTTTTTATATTTAAGCACAAAAGATCGCAATTTTTATTTTAATGCCCAATTAAAATGGAATTTGGTTATCGTATTTACATGATGTATTTTACGATATACGTGCATATGTATACAGAAAATTACGATCACCAATTTTAAAAAAAACACACAACAATAGAGATGAATGTATTTATGTATTAAATCGACACATTTCAATACAATTAAATAAAAAGAAAAATCATATTTGATAAACCTGTACAACAACCATTCATGAAAAAAAAAACAGTATGCTTATTCTGTCACAATTTCATTAGGTAGGTATGTTCGTTCGTCATACATCCATCTCACTCCAACGCAATAAAAAAATACACATTTATTGAGTTAAGTTAATTAAGTTGCTTTAACAGTCTAACTAAGGTTATTTACCTCGTTCTAAGACAGTCAAAAAAATATTTTTAAAATAACAGTAATCAAAACATATAAAAAAGGTAGTAGACAAAGTAACAATAGAGTAAAAAAGATAGAAGAATACAAAGTTAAAAAACTTAGTAAAAAATGTAGTAAAAGAAACAGTACAAAACGTATTTAAAAACTTATTAAAACACATAGTAAAAACAAAAATGCTTAGTAAAAGATATAATAGTAAAAATAAATGTTTGTATAGAAACTTTCAACTCTTTTGATTATTTGGTTTGATAGAAATAAAACACTGGCTGATATTTGTCAAAATTGGTACAATTTATCTCATTATTCTACATAGAGATAAATAATTGTGTTGCCGACGTAACGCGGCGTATGCCAACTTGGCGGCACTTCCTGGGGCCTTTCAATATATTTTCAATATATCAGGAACTTCAGTATGTGTATGCGAGGTACTACCTCTCCAATAAAGAGTAACATTTGTTGATTTCGGGGGTGGTCATCGCCATACTGAAGAGCATATAGAATAGGATTTAATAAAATATTACTGAGTGCCTATAAAATTATTAACTGTAGATTAGAGAAAATTATTCATTATTCTGTTTGAATGTTGATCGCCGCGCGGTCGGTGGGGAACTGCGACCGGGTAGCGGGATGGGGGCGTCCTTATACGTGGCGTGAGAGAGACCGATAGAGCGGGCAAATGTGCTCGCTATCTCTCTCGCCGCGTGATTGGTCGACCTAGTACCGCCCGCTATTGGCCTAGCACCGCCGCCGCACGGCAAAATGTATTATATATATAGCCCCGCCGGGCAAATAATAAATCAGTCAAATCGTCACGCTACTAAGGGCTTTTACTCTCCACCTCGTCTCCCTGCCTCGCTTCAAACCGGACCTCACCGCCACCTGGAATATTCGACCGCCGCTACCCCCTGGACTTGGAACTCGGATACTCTTTGGATTGGATTTTGGACCCCAGATAATTTGGACCCTTGGCTACTTCCCCGGAACACACCCTGCCGTTCCCGCCGACGGAGAGATACCGGCCTTACAACCCGGTTGCCTGCTTCAGGATTGCGGCCGCCAGTGCTACTCACTAGCGACCCCGCAAGGGATCTCTAGGCAGCGATACCTCCCCCGGAGCTTATCGTTCGTTGGCCGAGGCCCGCCTACGCCCGGCCACTCTGCATTGACATCAGCACCTAAAGTATACAGTTCTTGTGTCTGGCGCGATTGCTACGGAAGCCAGTGATCCGCCGCTTCTGCTACAAATTGTATTTACATAAAAAAAAATATGTGTACTTTTTTTCACAATAATTGCAGTGCAATTAAATATTTTTTTCATTACACGCGACGTGTATATTTCTGCACAGTATCGCATCTTAATATGATGAAAGTCCGTTAGAAAAAAAAGGTCCGTTAACCTAGGAATTGCAATAATTTAGATTCCATATTATTAAATTACATTCCTGTTTCTACTAGAGATGTGAAGAAGTCTCAAATGCTGCTTGCTTCTGCTTTTCTTAATTATGTTTGACTTTTACCCATTGTGCGATTATTTGTACATGTACATTGAAATACCGTATATTTTTTGTTTGAAAAAAATTTCGTGGACTCAGTGCTAGAGACGCCCACTAATAAAAGTAGGACACAAAATGCCGAAAGCTCTCAAAGTGGACCGGAAGATCTGCTAATGCCTGTCAATAGGCTTCTCTTGTATGAGTTTCCAACACAAGATCCTCACACTATGGTAAAAAAAAGTCAAGGAACATACCTTTTGCAGTTAATATAAGCCTTGTACATAGTAAGCTAGGCAAAAAATATGCAACTCCTTTATTTAAAAAAAAAACGTCTACCATCCTCGGCGAGTGAAACGTGAATGATTCGACATGCTTCTGGCTTCACATCTGGCTTTTTTGTATGAAGATTTTTATAAGATTTTTACAGCTTTAAAATGGCGACAGTTTATACGATATAATAACCCAACAAAACTTATTATTAAAAAAAAACGAGATATTTAGAACTAAGCAATTTAAGCACTACGACTATTTTTTTAAAAAAGCCGTACCATATTAAAAAAATAAGTTAAATACCTATTTAACTTAACGTTGGCTGTTTTCAGTGATTTCATGATTTTTGAGAGTTCTTTTTCTAACTTACAAGATAAAAATAAAAAAACCAAAGATATTGAGCCCTAGAAGTAAATCAATTTTGACAATATATTTTGTAAATTTGGCTAGAGCTACTACAAGTAATTTAAATATCCTAGCAAAATGGTACATTTTGGCATTGTTTAGGCTACTCCTCCTTAAAAATGAACAAATAACAAATGTGAAACATTTTTTTAAAAATATCGTAAAGTATACATTTATTTAACCAAGTAAAAAAATACAAACTTGACAAAAAAAGACAACTAACAATCTAAATTCAAAAAACTAAAACATTTTTTATGGCAGATTTAGGTGAAGAATAATAGATTATAAACACAGAGATAAAAATATGAATGATAAATAAAGGTTGATTCTTGAAAGCAGCATTAAATTTTTATTCTTCCAGCTGTCTTCTTCCGATTTTTTATTATAATATTTTATTTTTAGAGTAGTAAGCTTGTCTCTCTTAAGACTTATAAGAGCATAGTAGTCCTTTAAAGCTTAAGTGTCGTCGGGCAAAAATTGTTTTCAAATGTGCGTGATGACACCTTTATTTTTTAAAGAACAATAACAACACTATTATGAAAAATGTATTTTCGTCTGATTTGTACGTTGTTTTTGAGATAATGATCCAACATGGGATAATATTCTACTTTGAAAGTATGAGGGTATTTTTTTATTGACGAGCGCAGTGGAGCCAACCGGCTAGGCGTTATTTTATAAAGAAGACCGAATCTCGTGACTGTCGAGTACCTTTTTTAAAGATATTGAATAAAAAAAGCCGTTTTGGGCTTCAAAGTGAAAAAATTTGAGCTATAAGGACAAGTTAGTGATGTGAAGAATCGAAAATGTGTGCGTCGCTCAAGAACACTGAGAATATTGCTGCTGTAGTCCGTAGTGTTAATGAAAACCCACGTTTGTCGATTCCTCGTCCATCTTTGGAATCAGGCATTTCACTAACGACACCACACCGTATTTTGCATAAAAGCTTAAGTCATAAGGCTTTTAAAGTTCAGCCAACACAATAACTCAATCCGGCCGATCACCAGCAACGTCGTATCTTCGCTGATTGGGTCCTTGAAATGCATCAAAATGATCCGGATTTTCATCGAAAAATCATATTTAGTAAAGAGGCCTATTTTCACCTCGGAACCTACGTTAAGAAACAGAATTGTCGAGTTTGGGGCTCGGAAAATCCAAAAAAAAATTATGAAATCCCTCTTTATCCTCAACGTGTCACTGTTAAGTGCGGTTTTTGGGCTGGCGGTGTGATTGGACATTACTTATTCGAAAATGAGGCTAGTGCAACTGTTACGGTGAATGGATTGCGCTACCGAGCTATGAAAAATGATTTTTAATAGCCGGGATTGGAAGATATTGATGTGAACGACGTTTATTTTCAACAAGACGGCGCTACGTGCCACACAAGCAACAAAACCATCGCAATTTTGCAAAAAAAGTTTCCAGACCGTGTTATTTCTCGATGATCACAATTGGCCACCGAAATCTTGTGATTAAACACCATAGACTTTTTTGTGGCCACGTGAAAGATAAAGTCTATACCAATGCTTTACAATCAATTTAAGACCTTAAAGATGTAATTCATGAAGTTATCGAGGACATACAGCTGCAAATGTGCGAATTGGTCATGGGAAATTTTATGAAAAGGATATGGTGCTGCAAGCGTAGCCGTGGCGTCCATCCCAAAAAATAATATATGATCGCGTATATCCCCTGATTTTAAAACATATCCCAAATTAACAACACGGTTTCCTAAAACAAAGGTCAGTTTTATCAAAGTTTTATTTCGTTATTTTTGAACTGGTTATGCATTTCTCTTACGAACATAACATTTAAGTCTTGTATAAAAAACTATGAAAACGCCGTATAAACTTTGATACTTGAAGATTTCTTTATTTATTTTATTATTTGAATAATCCTATGCAATTTTTTATTTGCTGCGGAGTCTTATTGATCTAGACTGAACGAGATGATGGACACTGGGTATAATTATCATCTTTTGTCTTTTTTTATCTAACCCTCCAGCCACACTTATCTCTCTATATTATACGTATCTTATGATCCGCTAGTAGACAACCCTTAAATTGTCTCGGATTAATTTGTATTTACGTCTGTATTTTATAGTCCGTTAGTGGACAAATCTTAAATTGTCTGAGAGTACTTTTATATCTTTATTGTATGGATTTAAGGTACAATTTTCTAGATGATAACTACCCATAAGCGTCGTGGTCTTTCACCACTACTTTGCGTTTTACCATACACTAGAAATATTGTAAGTCCTAGTTTACTCCTTTGTGGCATACCAAATTTAATGAACTCGGGATCAGTTATAATGCCACTAACAATCGTGGTGAGAGTTTTTCTATCCATATTACTGATAAACCACTGAAATATTGCTTTACTGATTTTGATGGTTTTTGAATTTTTTAAAGAAAATTACATGGGAGATCGTAATATAAAAAAACATTTATTAAATAAAAAAAAACAAATATTTTATTTCCTTTATCTAAATTTATCATTGTGTCTTTTTCTAGCCCGCGGGAGATTCTGAGTTCACATTTTCTCCCTTTAACCATATTGGTTGCTTGATAAGGTGTTATGTTTGTTCAAAATATTACTTATCTATTTTCCACTGCTTTTTCTAATATTTTACGAAGTGAGTTAAGATGTTACATAGGTCTATATTTTTTTTGTCTCATTTTTTTTTAATAGGGTGGATAGAACCTTCTTAAAATATTTTCGTAAAACTTTCCTGTCTCGTTGAATTTATTTATTTCACATACAGAAATATTTTTTTCTTTTCTATATGAACACCTCACTGGGCATAACCCGTGTCGAGACATTCATTTACATTGACTTGAAGAGAATCGCTGAAGACCGAGTAGTCGAGTGGAGAAAAAAAATGCAGGGCTTTGCCGCCAACCAATCCTCAGCATTGAATCTGAAGAAGAAGAAAACCACCTTATTAACAAATATTTAATATTGACCCTCCCAGGAATCGAACTCAGAAATTTAAGCATAGTTAGTGAAATTTCAGACAATTTCCTAAAAGTCGTAAATAACTTGTGCTGGAAAAATGTAAATCGAGATGTGGTAAAGTAGGATTTGAACCTCGAATCTTCGGTCTGTGAGTCCACAATATTTACGTATTTTAATAACTGTTTCCTTTGTATCATTCTTAACAATTTTTTACATTAAATAAGTTCAGTTTCGACTCGGAAAAAATCGTTTATTTTTGTGTCAAGAGTAAATGTACATTTAATTATAATAAATTTAAAACCAGGTCTGTTCCATTTTTATTAAATAAAAAGCGAAGTCAAAAGACGCTTTTCATTATTTAATAAGACAATCTACGAGTAGCGAATACCAGTCACCTCACTTCAAAGTGAATGAGAAAAGAAAGTTCTCTTTAGACTTCGGTTTATTTCTCAGTATATCACAAAATCACACTTTTAATGGAAACTCTGTGATGTTTTAATGTTTGAGAAATTATGAGAAAGTCTTACAAAAGTCAATATTAATAAAGACTGAATAAAGGTTGGCGAACTGGTTGGCATTGTTGACATTTATCACAAAGGAGAAGGAAAGCATTTAAGAGAAGGGAATCTGGAAGTCTAGGCGTTTACAGGGCTTATATAAGAGTTATAACTTTACACTTTGTGTAATTTTTATAATATTTAATACATATAACAGTCGTAATAATTATCTTTACCGTCATCATTAACATGAATGTATGACAGTTTGTAAAATTCATAGAAACATGCATAAAAAACCGTTCAAAGCTTTTCAACTGGTGTATTTTTTTAAATTTATTCACTTTCTGAATCAAAATGTCATTTTTCATATAAAATTATTTATATAAAGAGAACAGCTTCCCGTAAATTAAAATGTGCAAATGAGGAATTCAAAAACCTTTATAAAGTTCATAATAGAACATTTAGATACTAAGGCAACTGATTGACTAATACACATAACGATACAATGATGTAGTTGTAGAGGGAGAGACTAAATGGTCCATCTCTCTCGGTAGGCTGTTCAACAGATCAACTTCCGACACCTGTTCAACATTCTCCTTACAAGCATCATCGACGGTTAATTGGTCTTGCTTTCTGGAAGCGCTAATGGTCTGTGTTGCTAAGCCCTGAAATAGTTTCTCGGTGCATATCATTTTATGTGCTCTAATATGTTTTTTTGTATATTATTTCGTCGCCGCGTCGTTCGGGCAAAGGTCGTTAACCTTAAAAATGATCTTTTTGAGTTAAAAAAACATCGAAGCGTAAAATTATGTTTTCTATGGGGCAAATATCACCGAGGTAACTTAGTTAGAAAAAAGTTGTATAAATCCGAATTATGTGTTTTAACGATGTGATTTCAATTTTTTTTTCACAAAAACATATTTTAACCACATCATTATCATCGTCATTCTCTTTCCGCACCTAGTGCATAGGGCACTGCATTGTTACACCAATTTTTATCCACATGTCCTTTCACCAACTCTTATGACTTGCATTGTCCAGATTATAAACCAGCAAAAGTCACTTTCCCAAATTTTAGCCACCTTGCCTCATTATAAACCTTTCAAATATTTTTTAATGTATCGGAAAGAAAAAGTTATTGAAGGAATTTATTGAAAAAACATAAATAAATGATTATGTGTACGTCGAACCACCGAAACACAAAAACCTGATTTGCCTTGGCCTTGCCTTCAAATTGCGATTTCTCAAAATATTTTTTTTTGGGTTGGTGATTTTTGCTTGAACAGCGACAAAATCGTCGTAAATATGACGTTAACTTATTATCAAACAAAACAATTAATCACACATTTTATTTATTCTATGTGCAATACAAAAATTATGATTTTTAATACATTCAGTCAATTGATGACCTAAGTATTTTTATTTGGAAACATCGATAAACAACATTGGGAAAATTTAAACTCAAATAAAACATATTGAAAAATAAATTGTCGAATCACTTTTAATTTCGGATAGTATTTTAAAATATTATTTTCAAACAACGCAACTCATTAATTATTCATCATGTTTATTGATAACATGTTATAATTATATCATATTTACAATTTTTATTTTTAAAAACTAGGCAAATTAAAGTGAAATGACAATTTAGAACTGAAATATGTAAAAACATAAAAATGAAAAAAAAATACGAAATCAAAAAGTGTAATTCTTCATATCATCCCTTAACTGAAAAGTCATTTTTATTACTGGTATCACAGGACGATGAAAAAACTATTTTTTTATTGCAAAACCTCAACTAACGTACGCCTCGAAATATATTAAATCTGAGTCTATTTCCTCTTCAATTCAATTGAATAAGCAGTTTTTATGACCATCCTGTAAAAATAACAAAAATGACTTACGCGGTGTTGTTAGTTAAGGGACGATATGAAAAGACGTCGAGTAAAACATAACACAATGGAAAGTACAAGATGAAGTACAACGTTCCCCTTTCAGAGCGTGGAAAGAAAGCTCCCTTCATAAAAAGTCAAAAAAATTCTCAGAAAGGTACTCGGAGAAACTGGGGCGATGAAGAAAAAAACATAGATGCGTATAGCACAGGAATTGAAAATGTCTACCCTGTTTAAATTAAGCTATTTAAATTCACTGCGAGAGGGTGAGACATGGTTGTATTTTTTACAACCGAAAATAAAACAAATGCAATTTTCTAGGCTGTGATAAGATCAACATTGCATCAAGACTCGAGACAATAGAACAAAGTTAGGGACAGAGATGATTTAGTAATAAATTAACAAACATTCATTCGTTTGTTCAGGGATCAGCAAATATTTCTATTACGTAAGTTTGAAAAAAGCTCTCATCAAAAAAAATTATTTCCAAGTTGGACACTTTAAAATACTGGGGTTCCGAATAGTTATTTTTTATAGATAAAACGATTAATACTTATTGGTATCTAAATATTTATAATGTTTGTTAGAAAAAATATTTATTCACTAATGATATTTAATTACAGCTGATTTATTAACTATTGATGAAGACAATTAATGTCGACCTTGTGGTGTAATGGTCAGCGCGTTAGCCTGCCATGTAAGAAGTCTCGGGTTCAATTCCCGACATGGATGATATGAAATATTTATTTAAAAAGGGTGTTTTCACACTAGAATATTTCATAGTCCCTGGACTGGTAACTGAAGCGTAAGACTGATCCCCTTACCTTCATGTAACAAAAATGATCAAGAAACGCTGCGATTGGTGTACCAACGCAGTGACCTATGTACCATTAGGTGCGGATAGGGAATGATAATAATGGTGATGAAAGACAATTAAAAATATCAGTAAAAATTCAACGTCTCAAATAGTACAGAAATAACGAAGTTTCTAGGTTAGGTTTTAGGATTTTCCGTATAAATTTTTGTGATTTTATGTCAAATAAATAAATTTATAAATAAATGCACAAATGTCGAGATCCGTGCACTGTTTGAGGCTAAGACATGCATTATCGACAGAATCAAGAAAGGGGTGCTGCGTTGGTTTGGACATGTAGAGCAAATGGACAGCGAAAGAACGACTAAAAGGATCTACTATGCGAATGTTGATGGATACAGAATATGAGGAAGACCGAGAAAGACATAGCACGATCAAGTCCGTCAAATACTTGAAGATGAAAATGTCAAAAGTAGGAATAATCGGCGTGCGAGCATGAGAAGATGAATGAATGTAGAGAAAGCGAGGTATGTATGCAAAGATAGAGTAATATGGCGTTCTTTCCTCTCTGGCTACTCCTACGGGGAAACGGCGTAATGGTTTTTTTGTTTTGTTTCGTTTGTTTTGTTTCGTTTGTTTATTTATTTTTTTAAACTTTCATACTAAAAAAAATAATTATTGAGAGTGTATCTTGATGTTTCATTATAAATTAAATCATTAAAAAAACATCTAATCTTAGCGATCATAGAATCTTATAAATTTTATATCAAAATGTTTCATGTTTTTAAACTTTTTACAACTCCATGCAAACTTATGTTATTAAAAAAATTACGTAGGAAACTAGTTACGACATGTAAATAATCAGTAAATAATGAAACGCATAAATCGTAATGAGTAATGTTGGTATTCATTCAATCTAATACTTATATCTGTACCTTAGAAGATAAAACACGAGAGTCCTCGTTTTGTTGTTTTGAAGTTGAAAATGCAGAAATTGTATCAATAAGCTATTTCTATCAATTTAAAAGACGATGGTGATGTATACTTAATTCGAAGACTAGAAAATACAGTTTTTTCGGTGACTGTATAGTCCTATACGGGACCAGCATGTCGGCCACTTTTTTCATACTTCTAGGTTGTGGGGATATGGGACTCGATTAGATAGCTACCTTCCTCGCAGTCTTTTAAGGCTCAGAATTTCCAGCGAGAGGTCATCGTGTGCCGCTTTTCCTTCCTTTACGGCTCTTCTCCACACATCTCTATCCTTGGTGAGGTCTTCCCAATAAATGATCTGAGCTCTGGAATAATCGCTATTTGGCAGAACCCACAGGAAAGGTAACAAAAATGTTTTTTCCATCTATTTACCATGCTTTTGAATTTAGGAAACTGCAGCGTGCAGGATACGAACTTACACAAATCCTGAAAGGATATGGCGGATTTATAAGCTATTTATACAGATTCAAAATATCTCAGATCAACACTTGCCCATGCTATGATGTTACTCTCCAAGATGTCTCCCATCTATTGATGCATTGCCCCTTTTTTAGTCTGCAGAGAATGCAACTGGAAGCGCGATGCAGAAGTGTAAATGAGGATTTACACGATGTTCATGTAGTAATTAATCATAAGGACTTGTCAAGAGAAGTAACATTATACATGACAGATATAGTAAAGGCAATAAAAGGTATCAATGATAGCGGGATACCAAATGCCGAACACTCTTCAAGTGGAACGGAAGATCTGTTGACGAATTACAACGGTGCGCCTTCTCCTGACGAGTTTTCTGTGGTTTCCTCGTCACTAGAGCAAATGCGGAGAAGCTCCTGAAACAAATCACAGTCGAAACATCCCACTGATTCTTACATAAAATAACTAAATAACTAAACAAAGTTTTCATTGAAGTAAATTTGATATATTTTTATTTTTTTTGAAGTAAACAAATAAATAACTATCACTTTGAAGTAAATATAAACCTTGTACATTACAAGCAAGGTAAAAGAATAATACGATTCACATATTTAAAAAAAAGATCTTCCCCTATGATCAACAATCGCTGACCACCGTGGGATCTTTAAGCATCACAAAGCTCTCCATACATAATATCTTTCGGTATCCGACCATCCTCCATTCTACTCACATGACCGAGCCATCGCAGGCGTCTTTCTTTAAAGATCGCCATTGCCGGAGACACCCGAGTACGAGTTAGTACATGTGCATTTTTCACTTTGTTCAAATACGTCGCAAACATCGCAAATGAAAAGAGTCGATTTTCCTTTCTCGGTGTCTGGAAGTGGGCCAGGTAAAGGAGCGCGCTGAGTACACGGGCTTAATAAACTTGTATTTTTCCAAATACTTACTCGTCCCATCTCAACACAGGACTTTTAATCCCATGAAGTTCGGACTTATTGTTTCAAGTAATGTACAATAAACTTTTGTGGGTAAATAAATAAATATATAAAATTAATAAATTTTGGTAAATATTGTGAGTTTATAATTTTTCCAAACTCTATCTTGGAGCATTCCAAATGTCTTAGCCGCTTTTCCTGGTTTACAGATTATTTCCTGGTCTAAAGAACAATCTTCAGACACTGTTGACCTAGGTAACAAAACTTTGAACAGACCTGTAGTATTTGATCATCAACTTTAATTTCTGGCTTCTGATCTGTATTTTGTCTTGAAACAACAGTTAAAGGTATTTAATACGTCAATAAAACTCCAAAGTTCACTTTCGTCAAATAAATGCATTTTAAGAATTAATAAATATCTAATGTCCTATTTGTTTTAGTGGAAAAAAAATCAGTATTCTCAAATACGCTTTTTTAATAATATGTAGTATTATTATCAAAACCGTCATTTTTATATTGAAAGTTTTTTATGTATTGAAATTGTCGCATTTGATTAAAAAGCTACGGTGTTTTGGAAATCGCACAATCACAAAATCTTGTTTCCTGAACATTTCGTTCAATGTGACTCCCGCGGTTTGTCCCTTAGGGTACAGTTTTTTTTTTTTTTTTTGAACATTGATTTTACTGACAGAAGTCAGCACATGGAAGAGTTGATAAAATGCGATTGTTCAAATTAATGTTTTCCAACGAATGTTTCCCGCGGTGTAATCGCTAAGAGGCACGGAGGGTTCCCGGTGAGATCACAAAAATTAAATGTGATTTTCCTTATATTGTTTTTTTTTACCACTTTGTTGGGCCTATTGTGGTGCAAAAATAAAATAAAAGTTAATCCTTATACGCACTATTATGTTTTATTAACTCTTAAAATACTGTGCCATAAAATCCGTTTTATTTATGGTGCTGTAACATCGTGTTAAATAAAACAAATAACTAAATATATTGAAATAGAAGTATTTAATTCAAAAAATTCAAAACTTATCATCATCATCTTTTGGGATATAATGGTGCATAGGGCACTGTAATTGTAATTGTCCACCAATTGCAGTGTATTGTGAAGGTAAGATGAGCTGTCTTACGCTTCAGGTTCCAGTCCAGAAACTATAAAATATTCTAGTGTAAAAACACAATTTTAAATTTAAATTTTTAATTTCCATGTCAACTTTATCGGAAATCGAAACTGAGACCTCTTATATGGTAAGCGAACGCGCTGACCTTACACCACGAAGCTGCCGAAATACACATATAATTTTGTTTAAAAATCTCTTTTCCACTATTTATAAAAAAAAAAAAACTAATTTCAACCCGTCAAAGCAAAACATTTTAAAAAAAGATATATATCAAGTATTTTAGACTTGCGCGACATCATAGCCACCACACTAAGATCAATACAATGGGAACAAGTGATGAATTAAGCTTTTTTTATATAAATATACAAAATTAATTTTCTTACACACTGTTTGAATTTTTACATATTTGTAAAAAATATATAATGTTAATTTGAATATCAAACTATCAAAGTAAATCACTCAATTTTAAAGTATGTATTGTAATTAAAATTAAAAGACGAACTACACGCAAACCCGTTAAAATAAATGATCGTTGTTATAAGAGAGCGGTCAAATGACCACAATTAGTTTTCGCTAGTTAAGCATTATAGTATTTATTTTAAGATCTTTAATTGTAAAAGTGAAAAGAAGTTGATTTGTAATTGCGAGCTAAGTATTCCCGAACGCGCGCGATGCCAACGCGCGAAGTCGAGTCATAGCTTTCGAAATCGAGTGTCCGGACAGAAACAGAATTGTTTGTTCGAAGCCCTCTTTCGGAACAATCTTCTTAACAGTTCTGACCCGGAATAGTTTCTCTCGTTACCGTAGAAACGATTTCATTCCGGATTCTGATCTTCTTGAGTCATTAGGAGAGAAATTCTCCAGAAGGCAGTCAACTAAGTAATGTACACTGAAGTGTAATGGATACTGATTTTATAGGGGGAAAAATAAAGGCATAGACCGTTTGGCAATATGTTTCGATAAGATTTCATAATAACTTGTAGATCCCGTTTTTTTTTGCCTCTCAATGGGCATTAAAGTTGTATTATTTTACCAGCCGTAAATTAAAAATAATATTTTTAAATCAAGTTAAAGAATGATAAACTCACTCCATGTTTTTAAGCGTACTAACAAACGTCGGGCCATTTAAGATCTTAAAATTATTTGTTCTTTTTGAAAATAGACACTTTCGTCATTTTTAACATTGCGACAAAGCACATTAATTTTTAGGACCAATAAATTAATGCTCCGCATCCACTCAAAACTGTTGCTTACAAAAAATAGATAATTTGGCAGTCAAAAAGGTGAATAATTTTAATAGCGATATTTTTAAATAAATACATAAATCAACAATGTTTTTAATAGGTCCAAATGCTTGCAGACCGGCTGGATTTTCTCCCTAGGGAGTTGAACATATTTCAATTAATCGCAGTAGAGGGGGAAAACATTTTTGAGACTCCCATATTCCCTTCTCAAAAATATTTTCTCTCTCTGTTGCAATTAATTTAAATACATATGTAAATGTCATTAAAATATTTTCACGGAAAAAATATCTTTGCAGCACTTAATTTGTGATTTTTGCGTTAAATAATTACACGAATACCTACAAAAACAAGATAACTTTCCAACATTTTGTTTATTTTTAAGATTGCCAATACGAAAATCTTACTCTTTCGATGCATGAGTAGAAAAATTATAATTTTTTTTAATGCGCCTTTTGAATAATGTTTTACATCTCTTCAAATAATAAAACAAGCAATGTCATCCTAACTCTTAATTTTACGATGACGTTTTGTTTTTAATTTAAAATAAATGTTTGCCTTATTATGATATACCCAAATAATTTCATTCTGGGGCAATTTTCGATGAGGTATAAATAACTCACTATAAGAAATTAGGTATCAGGTCGGGGTAGAGTGAAGTACGAATTTTGTACCTTTAATAAGTGAATTTTTCAACACTAGCCACGAGACCACAACCCGATGCGAGATTTGAGAAAGACGTTTTGTTTGGCACGTTTCTTCATTTTTTAAACATTATTTCACGCCATTAAAAATTGATATTTAAAATGCTAAACAATTAGTTTTCGATTGACAAAAAAATATTTTAATCGAAAATTGTATTTTTCAAATAATATAATTTAAATTTGAACGCCGCGCCGCGACGGATGTAATAAACGACGCGACGCTTGCGCGTGTCGTTGAAAAACCTCGTGCAATATTTTGAAAATATATAAAAATATTCTTAATACACTGTTTTAACATTTGAAATATTTTTCACGCTTCTAAAATTTTTCCAGGCCCTAAAATTAATACATGACAATTTATATTCTAAGACCTGGATTAAGTTCAAAGGTCCCGGCGATTTATACATGGAAGCCAAAATTCGAACGGACCGGAATATGTGACAGAAATTTTCGGTTCATTTTAGCCATTAGCCAGACAATGTTAATTCGTTCTCGGGGCGATCTTTCACATAATTAGAGCCAATTGAATTGGCATGTGGCCAATATGACAAAATCCTCTCTTATAAAGTCACCATTCTGGCGAGGTCAACCCTTTTTCTTCTTTCTCGTCCTTTGTTTCATTTGTTGTCATTTATGGTCGGTTTTATAGCGATCCTGATACGTCCCATTTGGTTCCTTAACCCTTTACCTCGTTCAGCTTTAAGTAAGAATGTTCTTTATGTGTCTCATATTCTTACCGCAGCCAGGGGAGAGGATACTTTTTAAAACATTTATTTAATATAAACCTTACCAGAATTTGGAAATTTCTTTTATAAGCAGTTGGGGACTATTTCGTTTAGTTAGTAAGTTAGTTAGTTTAGTTAAATTGATTGTTTAATGTATCTATAAACTAAAGTTTTAACGTGGGATAGAGGTAAAATTTATCTTCATGGTAAATAATAAAAAAAAGCATTGACATTTTAATTTTGTAAGATCCACTGCATGTTAAATTAAGGAATTTCACGTCTCTACGACTGACCATTAGTGGTTTTTGTTTAATACCTAAGATTTCCGAAAAAAATTACTCAAAATTTTAATTTAAATGTCAGGTGTAAATAATCGTGGTTATAAAATAGCACTTTGAGTACAATGATGACATTTCAAATATTGCTTCTAAATTTCACGTCGCTATGACTTTCCTGTAGTGAGAATATTTTTTTTTATCGAATAAGGCTGAGAAAATAAAGGCAAAAACAGAGCAGTCTGAGAAGACCAAGTAAAAATTGACTTATTATATGCACAGCTGATCTTTAAATGCCATTTTTAATGTTGTGTAAAAATGACTAAAATGTCGATAAAAAAACGTAAAAACTCACGATTTGGTTCATACTCGAAGGAAGATCTTAGCGCATGTACAGGTCAGAGAGGGATCCGGTGGGTGTTTAAACTATGAAGATCCGGGCGACGGGGCTTGGATTTTGATACACATCGGCTGGAACGACGGGGAATGTATCACGACAAGGCAGCGTCTTTGTAGTCCCGAAGATGGTTCGGGGGCGCCGGCGTTCGCTAGTAAATTGAGGTATAACAAGACATACGTGAATATTGAGTACAAGTACACGCGTAGTAGACGACAGAGCAGACTGAGTTAAATGGTGCATAGGTCACTCGGTAACGACGTACACTACGTAGATCACACAATCAGTCAAGGCTCGTGATAAGACCCGCGCTTGCCACAACTCGATTGTGCGCACGAGCCGCCTATCTTAGACAACCGATAGGTGGATATGGCACTATAAAGTAGGGCTTATATTGTCGGGAAAGTCACTCGTGTCGGCGTCCATGCCTACAACAGTCATGGAAAAACGGTACACTAAAAGTTCGTTATGTGTGTATCTACCAGAGACAACCGTTTACTAAAGGTGATCGAAGGACTATGACATGAATAGTATACCTGTGAGATGGATATATCACATGGGAAAAGGTTCATAAGGCACTGAATTGCGAGGCACAAAAAGGCGGGAAAGTCCGTTACCGGCTTATAGACAAGGTTCAAACAATATCACACACTGTATATGAGGTAAAGGTAAGACACGTTACAAGGTTCATACGATAGACGAACTAATGACTTATTACTAATGTGCATAGGACACTGGAGTTGCAATGATTACAGAGGAGCTACGTTTAGGATACACTCGATGACAAACTATATATTGATTGTTTATCAAAGGATATATTGTGTAGTATTTTACGTTTTTTATGGAAAACCATATTCTATTAACATTCAATATTTTGTAATGACGAACGAAGTTTTTTTGATTAACAAATTACAACAGGGATGGAGAATACCTTAAATAAGGAAATATGGAAGTCGAGGCATTTACAGGGCTTATGACCTGTCATTGGCTGGTTTAAGTGGCCACTTTACGCACTGTGTAACATTCACCATTTTGCCTATGTTTGAACATCCATATTTCTTCAACTCTTCCATCTGTTGATTTAAGTGAAGTTAAAGAGCTGAAACCTTTATTGTTGTGAAGAGATTCATCGGACTGAATTATTTCACATACTAGGCAACGCCTGAAAACAAGTTTTCATTTTTTTAACTTCTTGGACCAGTTGGTTTCATTACGATATTTGAGTTTGTCCAAATATTGTAATGAAGTTTTTTTGGTTTAACATGTACAACAGTATTAAAAATATTTCCGAAACTAAAACAGTTTGTCGAATCTTGCTGAATTGCAAGCATGCGACTTGTGAGTAGATTTTTATTCGGCTCGTTCGGCAACGAGCAAATATTCCGTGTATGTGGGAACCGCCAAGGAGACTAATGAGGGTATCAGAAGCAAACTAAGTAATCTCCACAGAAACGGAAAATCAGTTATTGATGCCAAAATAAATTCTACATATAAACCTACCTACCTTTAGCGTAATTCAAACCCGTCTCTAAATCTTGCAAAAACAGATTTCAATTATACTACTTGACACCGCAAAGTTAGCATTATCCATTGATTTGTTTAGGCGTAATTACAAATCTCACTTAAAAAAAAAAGTTTTTTGCAAATATCTCAATAACTCCTTCAATGGAGATTTCTAAGTTTAACAATATTTTAAGTTTGTCAAAATTTTTGTAGACAAGGACTGGATTCAACTCCCCGGGGAGCTGTTCATATTAACATTTTACAACAGAGATGAAGAACATTAAGGAGAAGGTAATATAGAAGTCTAGGCATCTACAGGGCTTATGACCGGTCAATGGCTGGTTTAAGTGGCCACTTTACACACTGTGTAACATTCACCCTTCTGCCTATATTTGAACATCTATATTCCTTCAATTCTTTCATCTGTTGATGTTTGTGAAGTTAAAGAGCTGAAACCTTTATTTATGCGGGTGAGATTCGTCTGATTGAATTATTTCACCTACATACTGGGCAACGCCTAAAAATATTATTTTTTCAATTTCTATACTTCTTCATGGACCAGGTAATTTATCAACAATATTTTAAGTTTGTCAACATTTTTGTAGACAAGGACTGGATTCAACTCCGCTCTTTAACTCTTTAACGCTCTTTAACTTCACAAACATCAACAGATGAAAAAATTGAAGGAATATAGATCTTCAGATATAGGCAGAATGGTGAATGTTACACAGTGTGTAAAGTGGTCACTTAAACCAGCCATTGACAGGTCATAAGCCCTGTAGATGCCTAGACTTCTATATTGCCTTCTCCTTAATGTTATTCATCTCTGTTGTAATATGTTAATTTCTAAGTTTGCTTATAATACCCTCTAATGTCCTTAAATGCGGTGTGCGGTATGTGGTGGGTAAGGATTAGATTTTTATTCAAACGATTCCTATCTAATTAAAATATAACTTGCATTGCACGATATAAATATGTGCGGAAACATATACAAATACGATCTTACATTGTTTTCAGTTACTAACTCATAATAATACATCAATTAGTTGCAGAGCAAAACTGTTACTTTGCCTAAAAAAAAAGATCGACTTAGAAAGTGTTATGTTCCATAACTGGTCTACAAATTGTCATTACACTTATATATAATATTATCTACAGGTTTAAATTTTTTTCAACAGAGAGGGAAAACGCCTTTGAGAAGGGAATATGGAAGTCTAGGGCTTATGACCTGTCAATGGCTGGTTTCAGTGGCCACTTTACACACTGTGTAACATTCACCATTCTGCCCATGTTTGAACATCCACATTTCCTCAACTCTTCCATCTGTTGACTTTTTTGAAGTAAAGGAGCTGAAACCTTTATGATGTTGGTGAGATTCATCCGGCTGAACCAAATCACCTACTAGGCAACGCCTGAAAACAATTTTCCAATTTTTATACTTCTTCTTTTACCAGGTAGTAATTCAACAATGTTTGAGTATGTCCAAATGCTTGCAGACTGGCTGGATTCTCTCCCTAGGGAGTTGTTCATATTTAAATGTATTTCAACAGAGAGGGAAAACGCTTTTGAGAAGGGAATATGGAAGTCTAGGCATTTACAGGGCTTATGACCTGTCATTGGCTGGTTTAAGTGGCCACTTTACACACTGTGTTACATTCACAATTCTGCCCATGTTTGAACATCCACATTTCCTCAATATGAACAACTCCCTAGGGAGAGAATCCAGCCAGTCTGCAAGCATTTGGACATACTCAAACATTGTTATCTACAGGTATTCAAGTATACCTGTATGTTTTCCCCCTTCAAAGTATTACCAAACTAATAGCTTATGTTCATATTGACGTGCAGTTCCTTTCCGAGTAAAGTAAGTTATTAAGTTGTTATAGTGTATGGTAATTATGTTATTTTTGATCGAAAACAAAACAAACAGCTTTCATATCTGCCAGAGCAAACCTAGACGCTTCGTAAATATTTACCTTTCTATAACCACAGTAGATACTTTGTTCTCTAAAGCCCGTGGCTTTATAATGTATGTACGATACGAGTACTAAACCCGTCAAACGCACCGGGAACTTCAAGTAACGGGAAAAGCGCACTTTAAAAATGTTTTTTAGCGGAAAGAGAGGCAATATTCTTTAGTTACACGAAGACAAGATGATTGTCTTACGCTTTTACGCTTCAAGTGGCTGTGGACTAAGAAATAATGTACTGTAAAATAAATCTTTTAAATAAACATTTCATGTCAACCGTATTGAGAATTGGCGTGGTAAGCAAACGCGATAACCATTCGATCACGAGGCGGACATGTGTAAATTACAAAATATTAACAAATTATTAAACAAAATAATATTGTGAAATTCACTAAATAAAACCATCATCTGGTTTTTATCGCTAGCCTGTTTTTTAAAATAATATTTAAATTTACTTAAAAGTAAGTAAACATGGTTATTTTGTATTAATTCAAGCGTGGATTTTAGATATAATTCGCGATTCGAGATCATGTTTGCGCCCAGCCACCGTACAGGCTGGCCATGGAGTCTCTCTACAACTCTATATTCAAATAAATATGTATTTAAATAACAATAATTCAATTCAGTTCAGTGTTAAATAAATCGACGTTTATTTTTAAGCATAATATTATTATGATTTGTTTGCAAAACAGTAATGGTAAAAAATATACAAATTAACAAAATTAAAGTAAAATCAAGTAAAAATTAGGTAACAGTATAAGCAAACATATTGGGCAATGTCTTTTCTCACTACGTATTGTAAATACCTGTTCTGAGGCAGAGAGCATTTTACTGTCAGAGGTTAAGTCTTAATAAGTCGTTAATGTATAGACATGTTTTGAACAAGAGTGAAAAGAATACTATTTTATTATTGGCATTGTTTTAGACACTTTATAACATTGGAAGATTTATTTTGTACTCAAACGTGCGAACAATTATGGCTTTCAAAGTTGATTTCATAACTGTGCTCTTGTGATTATAAAATCATTAAAACAATGGATTATAGAATGTACTTATTTGTGACGCAAAAGTGCTCAAAACTATTTCGAACACTACCACTCGTAATAAATAATAACAGTACTAATACCTACATAAGTAAAATTGCTACCTAAAGTATGGATACATTATTTATTAATACGTATCAAAACAAAATTATAGAAATCGTTTACCAAAAACTTTAAGTAATGTCGCGTCTCTTAAAACGAAACAAGGCAGAATAAAATGAACATGAAGCGAATTAAAAATAGACGTCATCCCTTGGTACCTACACATATCCATCTTCCATCTACCAGGAAATTTGCAGTTCTCAGGCAGAGGATACCGGACGCGGGGCTAACTACAACAGTTACCCTTCGGACATCGCCACTGGTCGCGGTCGTCGCTTTCCTTATATTGTTAGCAATTATATAGAAGTTATTACATTATTACAATGGAATTCCATCAAGAATTGTCAATAAATAATTTTCATAAAATAATTATATATGTTAACAAATTACAACAGGAATGTGGAATACCATAAAGAATGGAATATGGAAGTCTAGGCATTTACAGGGCTTATGACCTGTCAACGGCTGGTTTAAGTGGCCACTTTACACACTGTGTAACATTCACCATTTTTCCTATGTTTGAACATTCATATTTCTTTGATTCTTGGATTTGTTGATTTTAGTAAAGTTTAAGAGCTGAAACCTTTATTGTTGTAAAGAAATTCATTTGACTGAATTATTTCACATTATTTCACAGGCAACGCCTGAAACCAATTTTCCAATTTTCGAACTTTTTCTTGGACTAGTTGGTTTTATTACAATATTTGAGTTTGTCCAAATGTTTGTAGACAAAAGATTGGATTTCACTGAAGGATTTCAATTGAAGAAATATGGATGTTCAAACATAGGCAAAATGGTAAATGTTTCACAGTGTATAAAGTGGCCACTTAAACCAGCCATTGACAGGTCATAAGCCCTGTAAATGCCTAGACTTCCAGTTTCCCTTCTTTAAGGTACTCTCCATCCCTGTTGTAATTTGTTTATCTTAACGACTCCCGAGGGGGTGAATTCCAGTCTTTTGTCTACAAACATTTGGACAAACTGAAATATTGTAATTATACATATGTTAAAACAATGCTTTATTTATTTTTTTGTTTAGTGTTTATTATTGATCGTGAACAAAACTTGACAAACTTTCTACTCTGCTCAATGTTTGTATATATTATGTATATTTTGTATTGAAATGATTTTTAAGTTGCCTGAATTCCATTAGATTACGTGCTTCGTAGCTCCAAGATGTTTGTTAATCTAGCTTCTGTGTGTAAATATCACCATCATATTATGATATTTTTAAAAGCTATAATTGAGGTCTAGAACTCCGATTGCCCATGTGCTCTGTAGCTGCAGGACGTGTAGCTCTTTTTAAAATAATTATTCATGGTATAAATTAACTTATGATCACAGTCAATTTCGAATCGCATAAATGTGGGCTAGATTTCATATAGTCCATACTCTTTATTAGTCGCTCCAAGACGTGTTGTAATCTATTATCTAAGTATTTTTCATAATATTAATAGTCTAATGATTGTCTGTGTCTGTCATGTGCGGGCCTGTTTCAAGCGTATCGTTCCAATCAGCTGGAACGATTCTTATTTATTATTTTATTTTTTGGTTTTACTTATTTAGTTTCTAATCGCAGATGAAAATTTTGCCAAAATAAATCAAGTGGAGATTAGTCGAACTCATGGTATACTGTTTCGTATGATTACCTGCCTTTTGATAAAATATATTTTTTTTAAATATATAAATCCACCCTATGTTATTTCATGCTGCTGCACTAGGTTGAACAGTCGACTTAATAGGCGGATAGAAAATTGACCTTCTTTAAATAAATAGGATTCATTTTCGCCTGCAATAATTCGACCTTTAAAACTTGGGTCGAAGTGATCCGAAACTATTGGAATACACATGCGTCCTAAATCATTTTGTAAAGCGCTGTCTTTCTAAGTATTACACTAATTATTTTACACTGGACTGCTGCAACAGAGACAACGTTCTACAAAGTTGGGAGTCTCTTTCGTTTCTTACGTAATTTAAAAATTGTCAACGCGTAAACATACGGCATGCGCTGTCAAATATTTTTAGGTTTTATAACTGTGGCCATATTTAAACAAAAAAAGTATTTACGTTGAAATGCTGAAATCAAATCGAGTGGAGATTAGTCGGCCTCGCGGTGTACTATTTTGTGTTCTTACCAACCTTTTAATAAATGAAATAATTTGAAAAATAACTACCGATGAATCCACCCTATGTTATTTCGTCATACCGTGCGATGTTCAACATGCCACTTATAGTAATACACGTGCGTCCTTAATCGATTTGTAAAGCGCTGTCTCTCTCATCACCGGACTGTTACAAATATAAGGAACTCACTGTTAAATAAATTTTGCTTGTGTTTATGAGTTTATCCGCATCATAGCGGTTAAAATTAAATTTTATATTATTTAATTGGGTTTTACATAGTAAACGCGCTGTAATTGCTCGTTTACTTTTTGTTAGTTTGTTTATGACGTTAAAATATAACGAACTGATGTCATATTAAAACATAAAAGAAATTAGACTTTGTAATTTTATTTTATTTTATTTCTAAATAAACGCCATAAATTTCCATTAACATATATTGAACATAAATATGAAACTGATAAATATGTAAAGCTCAAATAAAAGAAATACACGATAAAAGGTATGTTTGCCATATAAAATAGTATTATTTGTTGTCTACATTTTCAATATTTGTTCCATATTAACGTTTTCTGTGTCATGATCTGATATATTCCATTTAATAAAATAGATACTGTGAAATCGTGAAGAGAATTGACATAATTTAATACCAACCGATCAACGTATTTATTATGTACGACCGAGGAATAAGTAGTATTTATAATAATATATATAGGCGTAGTTTATAGGCGTAATAAATAAATCATATGAGGAGGCTTCCGTGATGAAGTTGTAAGGACGCTTGACTCGCGAACGGAAGGTTCCGGGTTCGATTCCCGGTGAGAAAACAAAAATTCTGAATGTAATTTTTATCAAGCTTAACTATTATGTGCTACAATTCACCACTGTAATTGGGCCTTTAGGCTGAAAATAGGTACAGAATACAGGTAGACAAAGTAGTTTTTCGAGAAAACAGAAAAAAATACATTGTTTTAATTTTTTCATTCATAAGTGTATTGCCTATTTTGGGGACGAATAAATACTAAAAAAATTTAAAGTTTAAAAATCGGTAGAATTTTGATTGAAAATCATTAGATATTGGGAGGTTGGCACCCTACCGATTATTCGGGTTTTTCTTTCGCCTGGAATTGAACCCGGAACCTTCCTCGCGTGAGTCGCGCGTTAACCACTACACCACGGAGGCCGACGGAATATTGAATCTATTTTAACTGAGTGGTTTTGGGAGCGTTACTCTGAGTGACAGATTATACGAGTACTTCTTTCATTCATTTTTTGAAATAAGTATTTGTATTTTTATGATTTATCTAAAGTATTTATTTATCAGAAAATGAGTAGCAAGTTGTGGTAGAGTGAAATGTGAAGCTCGGACCTCTGATCCCCGGGTCCGCGGCACTAGGCACTAGCCACGGGACCGCAGCCCGGGTCATTATTATATTGAGATTGCTTCTAACAGCAAAAAATAAATTGTGAGGTTCAAAGGGGTGACATTTCACAGTTATCTATATTTTAATTAATCAACTAAGGCCCGAAGGGCTGAATTTCCTATATTGTAACAGTCGGCAATAGCCGACTGTTGCCTGTTAGTACTTGTTCATTTATATGCTAATATTATTAATTAATTTATACATATCATAATATCACGTACATTTTTTTGTACATTTTGCCTAGCTAACAAGGGTACATACTCCGTTCCAAGCTAGGCAATTAATTCTTAATACATAATTATTATTTTTAAATTACAAGAAAAAACAGACAAATAAAATATCAACTTACTAGTATACTAATATTGATACATACACATTTATATTCATATACATTCACACATACATACATATACATATAAACATACATATATATAAACACATGCATACATACACACATACATACACATATACACATACACCCATACACATAATACATACATAAAATATACAAAATTTAATGAATATATGCGAAACTTCGTGATTGCTTTTTGTATTGCTTTCACTATTTTTTTTTATTTTCATACTTCGTGATTGCCGGTAGTTATTAATGTGACGGTAGTTTTTTCTATTGGTACCATGGCTTTTTTTAGAAATGGGCATGACATAGCAGGACTTCCACTTAAAAGGACAATGTCCTAGATAAAAAAGAAAGAAACAGAGCAAAACAAACAAGCTCTCACGACTTTTCTCCGTAAGGGTAGGCAGAGAGGATAAAACGCCACATCACTCTATATTTGCATACAGATCTCGCTTCTCTACATTCATACATCTTCTCATGCACGCGCGCCGATTATTCCTACTTTTGACATGTCCATCTTCAAGTATTTGTTGGATTTGGTCATGCCATGTCTTTCTAGGTCTTGCTCTATTTTTGCATCCATCAACATTCGCATTGTAAACATTCTTAGCCGTTCTTTCGCTGACAATTCGCTCTACATGTCCAATCAGCGCAGCGCTCCTTTCTTGATTTTGTCGATAATGCTTGTCTCAGCCTTACATAATGTGCGGATCTCAACATTTGTACATCTATCGTAGATAGTTTTACCACACATTTGCCTGAGAGATCGCATTTCGACAGCATTTAACCTACTTTCATCCCTGTTTTTCCAAGTCCATACTTCACTCCCATTCATCAGGGACGGGACTAGAACTCCGTTGTGAACTGCTTATTTTGCCTCTTGCGAAAAAAACATTTATTTTCTAATAATAATAATAATAATAAGAATAACAATTTTTGGATAATTTATATAGCGCCACAAGGGCGCTGTACAATAAATAAATATCCCAACTTGTCTTGCAGCTACAGAGCGCATGGACGGTTGGGATTCTAGTTCCTCGTCTTCAATTATGATATATTACAATTATGATATACATGAGCTAGATAACAGAACGTCTTGCAGCTACTGAGCGCATGGACAATAAGAAATCTAGCCCCTATTTATATTTTTTTATTTGACAATGAAGTTTAGAGTTTAAGTGAAATTTTAAAAACGAAATAAAATGCAAATTCATAAAATTAGAATTTAGATAACAACAAGTCTTGCAGCTACTGAGCGCATGGACGGTTAAATTCTACACCCCATTTACTAAATTTAAATATTTGATAGTTGATAACATTTACATAATATGTATGATAAAAATAATATGATAGCTAACATCACAAAAAGTCTTGCAGCTTCAAAACGCATCGACAAATGGAATTTCAACAACAAAATAATGATTTTAAAAAGTTGAGAATAAAAAATATTTTTAAAAAACGTAATAATAACAAAAAGTAAAATATAAAAAAACTAAACAAAGATAGCATTCCTTAACTTATTATTAAGGTTAACAAGACAATAGACGATACTCAAACTCAAACTCGTCCCTGTTTTATTTTGGTGTGTAGTAAACAGGATCTTTTGTCTTTTTCCTGGTAAATAACTGTAAAAACACTTGGTACACATTTGGCTGTTCCCTGGGAGATGATAGTAGAAACGCATCTGTGTGCGAAGTGTAGAGTGTAGGTACCAAGGAATAAATCCGCTTCTTTTTAATTTTGTTTGTTATTACTATACGTATGTTTCCCGCTTAAAATTTTGATTTAAGTTCACCATTCACTCTGTTCCCGGCATCCATTATAATAATAAGGTATCGTATGCTTTGCAGCTAGCTGTTGGGCACACCGATGTGATTTGCAATATTTCAGGCGAACTATTTTAAGCGGACAAAGGCAACCTCTTCTGACTCTTTCTAGAGCATATATGACATACTCAACGGATGCACTCCCGGTTCTAACGGGCTTGTTTCCTTTAGATCTGGAGGTTCAGCAACGATCTGTAAATTTCCACCTAAAAGTAGGCGTTCTTCTGTTATTGGTGGCGTTCGTCTACTCCCAACTGAAGGAATGTCTCAATCGAATATAAAAAAAATGACTTTAAATGCTCTTCTTAATGCTTGGCAATCGCGATGGGAATCTTCCCCTTCAGGGAGGGTTACCTTTCTTTTCTTTCCTTCAATCCGTCAGCGCTTAGAATCTTCTTGGGTTATTCCCGATCACTGGTCTACGCAGTTTTTATCAGGTCATGGTAAATTTGATAAAACAATATTTGTTTTTAATATTGTTGACTCCCCTTCGTGCTGCTGCGGATATCCTAACCAATCTTCTGAACACATCCTGTGGTCTTGTCCCTTCCTCCTTCTCTACGATTACCGGATGGAGCTTCTCGCTACTATCCGTGGCCCTGTTATAGGTTCTGTCGGATATACAGATCCGGTGGCTTCTAAAAATAATATCAAGGCTTTTAAAAAGTTTTGTAATCATTTCGGCGAATTGATCATGTCCAATCAATTTCATCCCAGTCAGTGAAGAATTCACTTCCCTCATTTCTCAATCCAATGGAGTACATATTATGTACTTCTGGATTACTTTCTTTCAGCACAAAGATGCTAAGTCTACCGGATTTCAGAGAGCTCCTTCGGGCAGCTTTTCTCGTTTGACAACGAGCAAATTTTCCGTGTATGTGGGCACCGCCAAGGAGACTTATGTGCTCAGATGCGGTGTGCGGTATGTGGTGGGCAAGCTGGTCATATTGTTTTATTTTATTACTCTGTCTTTTCATCAACACTTCCTTACCTTTTTTGATCTTCCGCTTGATAATCCTTTGGAGCTTTTTGTATTCGATGTTATTACGATTCCTGGTATCAGCCACTCTACGTTGTTCCATTAAATTCAAAATATGTTCTGTCATCCATTGTTTCTTGCGAATATTTTTTTCGGGCTTTAAGTGTTCTTTGCAGACATCACGAATTGTGTTTTTTAAATTATTACACTGCCGTTCAACTGTGTCAATATCACTACTGGCTCTTGAAATTTTTCATTTAATTCAGTGAATACTGTGGTTCTAACGGGTGAAACGTTTAATTTTTTAATGTTAATTTTCATAAGCATAGACCTTTTCACTGTTACCTTTAACTTTAATCTCATATCTATAGGACACACGTTATTTAGTATTCCTTTTTTTGAGCTATTTAAATATGCGTTATATGGGTAAGTTTTTCATTTTACCTCCTCATGTGATTGGCCGAGAAGCTTCGTTGTGCTCAATTCAAAATTGTGCAATAAACTAAGTAAAATAAAATAAATTAAATATCATAACTTCAAGCTAACGATATGCGTCTTACAGCTGTTCGATACAGTTACCCTCGAACATCCGTTACGAGACACTAGGATTTTTGGAGACCACCTATGGACTAACCACTAATTGAACATGTACACGCAAGAGGTCTCGAGCTGGATTCCCAACATGATTGATATGAAATATTTATTGAAAAAGTGTTTTCACACCAAAATATTTCATAGTCTATGGGCTGGTACTTGAAGCGAAAGAATGATCATCTTACATTCACGTAACAAAAAAAATGATCAATATATGCTGCGATTGGTGAATAAATGCAGAAAAGGAATGATGATGCACCAGGTGATGATGAACATTTACATTTTCGACAATCTGAGGATTTATTTGTTTTTTTGTACAATGTCCAAGTAAAGGAGATGCATAAGTGAAGTAACCTTCGTATCAGTATACCGCTGGCCATGCTATCTCGAAGGACCGTTATATGCGGTGTTATGGCTAGTTGAAAATTTCGTTGTGCTCAAATTATTCTCACGTCAAAGATTACTCGTCACGAGCATCATCACTTAATTTCCTTCTACCTTAAGCATAACACGACTAGTGCAAAGTACCTTCACGCCCGTTTTCCCACGATTGTGCACGTGAATCTAAAAACAAAGCCTTACTTACTAATAAGCTGATGCCACAGTTAGCACATTGCTGATTTTTAAAAAGGGTGACTTAGCCTCAATGAACAGTAGTAAGAAAAATTTAAAAATAAATTCGCATACAATCGAAAAAGATTTCAAATAATTAAAATTAAAATTTGTAAGAGCGGAGTGCATCGGACTTTCAAAAGTAAAACATTCAAATTAAAATAAAAAATATAAAAATATCACTCTATAAATATTGTAAATTGCAAATATCATTTAGATTCTAGTTAAATTATATCTAGATTAAATTATAACTAAAAGTTAACATATAATTGAGTCTAATACAGGGGTTGAATCCAATTTTTGTCTACTAAAAAATGAATGCACAATACATATTGTTGATTAAACAATAAGTTGTTTCATGAACAAAACTGTCCGTACCAAATATTTTCCAAAATGTTTTTCTCTTAATTGTTTTTTGGGAGCTATGGTATTTAAAACTTACTTAAATCTAACGTGAGTTCCATGTTTTTCGAGAAATATTTATTTACCAGCGTCACTGTTTTAATAGTTTGCTGGTTTACGGTAGCAGGTATATAAATTTTTGTAAATGTCACAGTGCAAATGGATAATAAGGAAATGGAGTGAGCGGACTGATATTTTTCGTTGTTTTTTTTATTCTCCTGCTTAGGCGGCAAAACTCCACTTTATTATTGGATTTTATATTTAAATGCGTTTTTGTACCGACAATCAATTAGACATAAAGTTTTCTTCTAGAAAGAAGATAGATAGTTAAAAGCGGACTATAAATTCAGATGATAAATAATAACAATATTCATAATAAGTATTTACTTACCGTAATATACAATGTAATAAACACATAATAAAACAAAGGTATACATTGTTAAATGGCGGACTTATTTCCGCTGGCAGTGTCTTACAGCCTTATCAAAATAAACCAAAAAGTACAATAATCGGCCGTCTTTAAATAAATTATTTTTTGCCAATAAAATATATTTTTTTTTTATTATATTGAAAACATATTATACATAATTATATACAATATTCCCAAGAAGTTTTTTAAAAAAAAACTCATTTAGGGACATACAGATAATAATTTTTTTAGAGACGTTTTTAAATTTTAAACTATAATATTATTTAACAAAAGCAGAAAAATTTAAATTATGATATACTACAAATTAAAAAGGGTATGAAAAATACTTGAAAATAATAGAATAAACAGAATACTAGGCATGGAAATAAATTCAAAATAATGTTTACATTATGCAATCTGGGAAAGAAAATTGAAAAAGTTTAAAAATTACATGGATGTATATATACATACTGAACTAGTACAAAATCAAATCATTTTTTTTAATTAACAAAATATGCGCACACCCAATACAGGTTAATTTTTTTTATCAAAAACGTTGAAAAAATTGAAATTATGTATACAAGCCAAAAAAAGTATATAAAAAGAAAAAAACACAAATAACATTTAAATAGTAGTAATTAATTTACTTTTATTCCTGGTGTTATGAAAGTGGCTTTTTTCCTGTTAGCTAAAATATTAAGGTCTTGATTCAACAATAAGATAAAGTTTCATTATGTAAATACCAGTCACTGTTAATGAATTTAATCTAATAAAAATGGTCTACATGTTGCCAGGTAGTCAGCATTTACCATTTTCCTAACACATCATTTTTGGATTTTAAAAACATCCTAAAAATTAGTAGAGTTTTCCCAATATTTTTTTAAAAATTTAAATCGAACATACATATTATGCATAATAAGTGGACAAAACACATTTGTTGTTTGCTGTTTTATTCCGTTTATTTAATACAAATGCATAACTGTTTATATTCGTGACAACAGTCTTCGCGTGTTTTTTCCAATCATCTAATTTTAATACCTCAAAGAGAATAGCTTGAAGTTTTTATTTATTTTAGAATAATTGTTATATTTAAATTTAGTGAGGATGCTTCGTTTGGCCGGAAATGTAAAATTTTTGTTTTCTCTGCATTTAAACATAAGTTAATGGATGCAAACCGATTTGCTTCTGATTTACATTTTTCACTTATATCTAGAGAAATATTATTTAAATCACCTGTGCAGTCAAAAAATAATGCTGTATCATTCGCAAAAATAGTTCAGTGTGTTTTAGCATTTCGAAGAGTTCATTTATATAAATAATGAATAGTTAACTATTAATTTGTTTTTCAATAGGTGCAAAAAGGACAGAATTTGGCGAAAGGAAAGGAGAGGGGTAAAGTAGTTAATTTACGCCGTGACACATTATCAAAAACAGGCTAACCAATCGTATTGATTTCTCCTTTCACGAAAATACGATTACATGTTTATGTTTTTGTACATATTCAAGCATCCGCGCCTAAAAACCGTGATAATATTTTCGTTTCGAAACAGCCCTCTAGGTGTTCTCTGGTCTTGACACGTGTAATAGGAAGAATTCACCGCTTAGCAACCGAAATCAGTGGGGAGTTTGTAAACGACTAATCGTCGGGGATAAACAACTTACCCCCTCACCCACCATGTACACTGAAAAATTGTCAAAATAATTTGTAATACGAATAAAACGTTCTTACCCTTAGATGTATCAGTTTCTTCGATTCCAGCGTAAATAATTAACTTAGTTATACAATAATAGAGAATTATTAATAATGTTATTTTAGTTTTTTTTATTTTATTAATAATAAAACAATAATATCTATCTGATTTTGTACCGCATAATATAATTATAGTATATTACAATATTGTTTTTATCCTTTTCTTGTTTGCCAATTTTACACAATACATTATTGTAATTATTTACTTACGATTCTGAAATTGGATTACATTCAGAATCCTTATTTACTTAGAAAATAATTTCTGACTTCATAAATACAGAGTGGATTGTGTACAATTCCAACCTGTCTTTTCATATACATGTATTATGTATAATGAAATATGTAAGTGCATATAGGAGGAAACAAAGTCATTATCTTATATATTATTATTCTAAAAATGATTGATTTTATCTGTCATGCACGGGCCCGTTTCACACGTATCGAGCCAATTAAAGTCCAATCACTCGGTCCGGTAAAATAAGGGTGGGCGGATACTAATTCGGTATTTTCTTTTTTGCTTTTATATTTTTATTTTCTACTCGTGAGTGAAATTTTCGATAGAAGAAATCGAATGGAGATTAGTCAGCCTCATGGTGTACTATTTCGTATGTTTACCTACTTATTGATACATGAATAAGTAAAAAAATATTTATAATAAATCCGCCCTTTGTTATTTAATAATACGAGTACCTTTGTTTAACGTTTGACTAAATTAGCGGACCTCTATTTTATTTTATTTTTTTGCACCACAACAGGCCCAATTACAGTAGTGAATTGCATCACAAAATACCCAGGCTTCAGAAAAATCACATTTTAATTTTTGTGTTCTCACCGGGAATCATACCCGGAACCTTCCATGTGTGAGTCAAGCGTTTTGACCACTACACCACGGAGGCCACCTAAATAAGTTTGATTCATATTCTCTAAGTAAGTCTGATTCATTTTCGTATGTTCAAATTCGTATTCTAAAACTTAGGTTGGAGTGATCCGAAACTATAGGAATACACATGCATCCTAAATCGTTACGGAAAGTGCTGTCTTTCTCAGTATTACATTCATTATTTTACCCTGGATTAATGCAACAAAGACAATGTTCTACAAAGTTGGCAATCTCTTTGGTTTCTTAAGAAATTCAATAACTGTCAACGCGTACACACAATTAACACCCTGTCAAAATATTTTTTAATGTTATATTTATCAACCCGTTTTTTTAAAAACTATTTTGATTTTGATTTGAACGTCTATTTCATCATTGAAGAGTTATAAAACAAACAAATTTTCTGATAAATACCACATATGGTAACTAAATTTCTTCAGTGCCGCATCCAAAATTGTAAAAATCTATCCTTTCTTATAATTTAAGAAGCAGAGCTCTCGATGAAGAGCTTTTACAGATGCACTGCACTGATGCCAATATTTGACATAAACAGTTACAATGAACAGAGAAACATTCTTTAGGGAGTTTACTCTCAAAAACATTAGAGACAGCTTTATAAATTCACGATAATCACCGCTCAGTGATGGTTTTCATTTTCACTAAAGTCTAACATTTCAATAATTTCCGACTCACTAAAAAACATTTCCACATTCTCTTTGCCACTTTGAAAATTATTGACATTTCCCAGCTTCACATCATGTACTTTACATTCAAATAAGACACCTCCATCAACACGTCCAATTTTTTATGCGGTTGTGTCACAGCAGAGAATGGGAAATTTTTATGTATTTTTTTTTGTTAACAAATTAATATAAAAATCACAACACAACTGGTACTATTCTTACTTTAATTTGTTAATAAATAAGGGAGATATAGAGGATCGAAGTCTAGTCATTTGAATATATTCAAAAACAAACACACAAACAATTCATAGTGTCATCAAGTTTGACGTTTTCGGATGATGTGTGACATCATAGGTTGTTTTTTCTAAAATATGTTAATGGTTTTTGCAAAGACTGTCCAGATAGGAAGTGATTTGATTGCCGAGGTATTTAAAATCAGACAATTTGGTCGCAATACAGCACTATGGGCTCCATGCATATGTTAGAAAAGATGAAAGTAATTGATGATCCTGGAAGAAAATTAAAAACTATTTATTTATTTTCAAGTCTAATTTTATTTTTTAGCCGTTTTTAATTAAAATTTTCGTTTTAAATATTGATTTCTGGCGAATGGATTTCGAACGCATCGTGATTGGTTGTCGTGTTTGTGACGTCATTTATCTTGTTCGACAACGGTGTCATTCATTTCCGCTGGTGTTTTTGGTGGCGACGGTTTGTTTAACGCTTTATTCGCAATTTTAACGAAATGACGGAAGATAATTTTATTAAAGGACAATCGGATAACATTCCTCATGTAAATGAATCCATGTTAATGTTGTTTTTTTCCGAAAATACAAACTTTTGCAGCGCCGAAATGAGGGGAGTGAAAGTTGACAGGTGAGTTTCAAAAATGTTTAACTATAATATATTACTTAAAACTGTCACCTTTCTTTGATATTGAGTTTTTAATATGTTAAAGACGTATTTTATATTCAGCAGTGATACAACTTATCGCCAGAAATGGTGTAAATATACTTGGATACTATTTTTTCCATACATAACCTCCTTTGTTCTGTCATGAGTATTTTAATGGACTTAATTAGTTCTTAATAAACACTTTAGAATTAAAATACTGACTGTTTTATGTCTGATTAATTATTGTCTTAAAAACTGTAACCAAGCACAGAAGGGACAAAATTGTAAATACACTATTTATTTGCAGGTCTTCGAGAGCTGAATATGCGGACAACGCTATTGGATATGTCCAGATCAAAAGAAATAAAAATGTGTGCACTGTAAAATGCCGGGTTACACCAGAGCATAAAATTCGGAAGAAGGCATACTCAGTTATCAGCGTCATTGATGAGGCAAATAATAAAATAATATCGTGCCAATGTGAAGACTGTGCGGCTTCTCAAGGTAAGCATGGTAGTAGACGCATTATTGTCGATGAATAGTTGACATCGGAAGCGTCTTATTTATTTAAAAAAAAGAAAAAAACGTACTGCATTGCATGTTCTTTTTGTATAAATTTGCAGAAGGAAGAAAAATTTTATTGTTAAATTAATCGCGTCGCACATATTTTTTTAATCTGTCAAATTATTAGTGTGTATTGAGCAAGTGCTAGATAGGACGATGTCATGTTTATAAATAACTGTAAAATAACATTTATATTACAGGAGGATGCAAACACTCAGTAGCATTTATATATTGGCTATATCGACGCAGCATTGAGCCCAGCCCTACTTCAGTAGCCTGTTATTGGAAGCGTCCGATAATGGCAGGTATCGGCACCACGATTCCTTTCGTTATGGCCAAGGAATTTGGAAACCACGAGGATTTGCCATCAGGAGATGGCTCGTTTTTGGCAGCTGTAGTCGATGCCAGCAACCAGTTGGGTGATGGTACTTCAAGACGAATGCGTCTTTTTACCCAACATACTGATGTAGATAGGTTATCTTTGCATGTTTTAATGTGTCAATTTCAAAAAGAACAAAGTAATTTTCTCCCAAAAGATTTTTTAAAATATTGTCAGGGTCAAATGAAGATGCCTATCTGCAGAGCTGCTGAACGCTTAACTGTTGAGCAAAACGATATACCTTTGTGGCATAGACTGCGTTTTGCTCGAATCACTGCTTCCAACGCTTATGCTGTGTCAAGGTGCCAGACAAGTGATGGTTCTCTCTGTGAGAAATTGTTGGGAGCCAAGTTGAAAGCAACTGCGGCGTTATTACGCGGCAGGTCCTTAGAGTCCTTAGTTTTAAAAGAAATGCAAAGAAAACTAAATGTAAAGTTTAGAAAGTGTGGCATTTTTTTGTCTCCTGAATACCCCATATTTGGAGCATCTCCAGATGCGCTGTACGAAGAGTATATTGTTGAGGTGAAATGCCCTGTATCTGATGCCACTTTTCAAACATATTTTACAGACGGAAATCCCTCTGAAAAGTATATGGCTCAGGTCCAGCTAGAAATGTTTTTTTCTAACAAAATAAAAGCTCTGTACTGTGTAGCACATCCTGATTTCGAGGAATCTAAGAATGTTACACATTTGTTTATAAATATAAATAAGGAGTATTGCTTAGATTTAATTGAAAAGTGTACAGTGTTTTGGAATTTAGCAATTTATAATAAACTCAAATAAATTCATGTTTTTTTATTACTTACTTATTCTGTTTTATACTTTATAAATACATATTGTTGATTTTGATAGTTGCATTACCTTCGTAGCCTTGTTAACGAACCTAATTTACCTCTTTAGTCTTAGATTCACCATTTCCTCTATTCTTGAAAGGGTTTTTTTTATTTATTTGTTTTATTCTGTATAGTACTTTGTTTTTTTTTTCTACTTGGATTTTTAAAAAATATAATTGTTGATATATTTAGTATAATAATTGCACGTTGATATTTTAGTTACAATTATGTGTTGATATGTTTAGTGATAGATTTTGTTTTGATATATTTAGTTATAAGTTTAAACTTGCTTTGTTTCTTGGTTGTAAATATTTTTTATCCAAAAAAATGTTATATATTATTCAAGTCCCAAATTGAGTTGTTTGTAACTCCTGGGAATATAATACATTACTGTATTATAATTATGAATAAATAAAAAATATATATATTGTACACACAAATGGCCATATTGTTTTTATTTACAGCACTTGCACGTTGTAATACGTCAAGTGCACACGAACACACATTTCCTTCTATAAATACTCCATTCCATGCTTCTTTAACTCTGTTGAGATATAAAAAACATTTGTTTGTTTTGTTAAGCATTTATTTACAAGTTGAGGGTAATATTAGGTTAACAAAACTTTTAATGTTCAAATAATCTTTACATTTATATTGTAAAATAGTGATGGCCAAAAAAAATAAAGAAATAGAAACCGGTTTAGCATAGTCATTGATGATTTTTAAAAAGATTACTGAGAATGCAGAAGGAATCAAGTGCTGGAGATACCGTTTTGTAAATCAACACTAGGACAGAGTCGTGCAAATGTCCTTGCCCTTAAACTGTATAAATCATACTTTTTAGACACAAGAGAAAATGGTAATTTAAGCCTCTCTTCTACTAATGATTCCTTTATAAATTAGGTCAAAAATATAAATGTCAATGTTTTCTTTTCCCGATAAACTTTTAATTTTCTCTTGTATTTTTTCCTAATTTAATTATCAACTTTCATTTAATATTTTTTTGTTCTATTTCTTGTTTTCAGATTCTCTACTCTTACTCAAATTAAAAATTAAAAAAAACAACTTGAATGTAACATAAAATTATTACTCATGTTTTATTTTCTTTTAAATATATTTACATATTATGCATCTACACTTATTGTGCCTCTACACTTATTGTGCCTATGTGGGATTTTTTAGTTTTCATGTAAAGCTGTAAAGTTACAAATATATTATGTAATAAAAAATGTACTAAATGTAAACGAAAAAATTGTAAATAAAAAAATGCTTAAGTCAGTATTAAGTAATTATTGTTATTTTCATAGTTATTAAATTTTAACCAGTGGCTCCTGAAGGTTTATTAACCCACAAGCAATATTAATAATATAATCTAAGAGGCCAACATAATTAATATCGATGCATGCGTGCATTGCCAACATTTTAAATTCCCTTATCCGACTGATTGCACGTTCAACGTTGATTCGTAACGCAGCCACCCTTTTAGCCTCCTTGACCTTGTCACAAGATAGAGGAATGTCCGCGCTCACACTTGGTGGACGAATTAACTTGCATTGTTTTAACTCGAGTAAATGAGCAATGTTTTTAAAACCTCGGTCTGCCATCACATCCATACCAGGTTTCAAATTATCTAAAAATCTGCAAACCTCGAAAATCTTTGTGTCACTGGTTCGTCCACCATATCCTTTTGAAATAAAATTGATGTGTCCGCACGGTGTACAAGAGACAAGGTATTTGATGGTATTGCATTTTTTGTAATCTGACCATGTCGTGGCTTGTCTAATGGGGTTTGAAGGCTTATCGATTTGTATTTCCAAACAATCAATGATAGCTTGGACTTTACTGTATCTTGCAATAAAGGGCAAAGGCAAATGAAGCCGAACGGTATATTGGTCTGGCCAAAATATTAGCTCCTGCAGACAGATCGCTACTAGCTTTACCGTCTTCCTGAAGATCCTGCTTACAGTTGGTTCTGACAATCCAAATTGCATTCCAAGAATTGCATTTGATTCATCCAATCTGATTTTTTTAAATGTTATTAAAATATTCAGGCGCGAGTCACATACTTTTTTGCACAGAAGTGTTAAAATATATGCCATATCATCTGGTATGCCAAGACAAAGTCGATAATTTCTTTCAATACCCATTACAGTAGCCTGTCGTAAAATAACATTATATTTTTGAATTTCAAAAGCATCAGCATTATCGTCAGAAGTATCGTCATGAGGTACAAAGTCCTGGTCATCGGAAGTACTTTTCCATTCTAGTATTTCATCATCATTATCTGGCATAACTGAATCATAGCTTATGGTAAGATCTTTAGGTGTAGGAAAAATAATAGGAAATGTAGCTCTTGTCACCGTTAGAAACGTGGCGTCAGTTGATGTTCCCTTGCTGCGAACAATGACTTTATTTGACCTTAAACTTGCTTGAGTCATTTTACTAGCTTTTTCAACTGTGGGGAATGAAGAAGCGAATTCGAGTTCAACTGCCTCCGTTGCAACATTTATAGATGAAGATGTACAGGGTTGTTCTTCCTCCGGAACTTCAGACGTCATTGTTCTTTCAAGAGTTCCTAAATGGCTTCTTCTGTGTCCCGTTTGTCGTAAAAATTTGATGTTTTTCTTTTGACACTCGAAAATGTGTGGAACAACATTTTTTTTTAAGGACACCCTTCCTCCCATAAGCTTGAATCTGGTAAAATTATCAGCATCTTCTTCAAGCTGTGAAAATAACATTTAACATAATTAGAATACTTACATCACGAAATGGCTAACCATCAAAATAAGTTTATGCTTTTATTACAATATATTGTATTTATTTGACAAATAATATTTAATATGTACATATAATGTATTATCAATCAATAAATAGAAGTATAGAATGTGTAAAATATAAATTTGAACTTACGTTGAAATGATCCTCGCAACAGTAAATTCCGGATTTACAGCTGATTTTGTCAAACTGTCTCTTCATCGCCACAAACCATTTTTTTCTCAGTTTAGCATCTCGTGGAATAGTGACAAACTTCTTTCCCGGTGTTGTATGTGTCGTATTAACACATCTAGGAACTGAACAGTATTTGTACCCAGCCATCGTTCGATAATTGCAACACAATAAGCTTTAATGTTAATATCACGGCAATTAAAATAAAAACAACTCGACTAAACTCAACAACTCGCAAGCAATTAGTTCTGTTTTGACAGATACAGATTCGTACACGCGATAAATGACGTCACACAACAAAAATCGGCAAAAGTTGCCGTTTTAGCGCGAAATCAAATTTTTTAAATTTAAAACCGTAGTACTTTGCTTAAAAGTAAAAAAAAAAAAAAAAAAAGCGCACTCGTGTTTCTCTTTTTTTCCCCTCTTTTTTTTGAGATAAAAAAAAAAAATTCTGCATGGAGCCCATTGTGAGGGTTTTGGCTAAACATCATCATTTTTGTTTTAGCCACATTGATGTTCAAGCCCATTACTCTGCCAACTTCGTCAACTATACTAAGGAGTTCCTGAAGAACACATGCGTTGTCAGCCAGGATATCGGTATTGTCAGCATATTTGATGTTATTGATAATTTTGCCGTTAATTTTTATTCCCTTAAAAAGTAAAAGGGATAATATGCAGCCTTGTCTCACTCCACGCTTAATTGCAATAATTCTCGTTACATTGTGACCTTATCTTACAGCAGCTGTCTGCTGCCAGTAAAGATTCTTTATTAAGTTAACATACTTGTTATTTAACTGGCACTCCTGTAACAAGTTCAGTAATTCTGAGTGCTTAACTCAGTCGAATGCCTTCTCGTAGTCAATAAAGCAAACAAAAACGTCTTTTCGCTGACCTAGACATTTTTGTAGAAGGAAATTTATTTCAAATACTGCTTCACGTGCACCAAAAGCCTTTCTTAATTCAAAGTGGGCATTGTCCAAATCCTGTTCACATTTGCCTTTTATTCAAGCTTGAATAATTTTAAGGAGTGTTTAGGAAATTTGGCTCATAAGACTAATTAGTTGATAATCACTACATTTTTTGGGATGCCGTTTTTCTAGGTACTGTGATAAATATTGACTGGAGCCATCCTGATGGCATTTTTTCCGATGTCTTAAATTTTATTAGAAAGTTAAATTATTTGATCAATGTTTTCTTCCCGGATAAGCATTGTCATTTCTTTACAGACTTCATTCGGTTTACTCGCATTATTATTTTTTATGTCGCTATATCACAGAAAAGTTCACACTTTAGAATAGTAACACCCTGATTTAGGATTATCAAATAAAATTTTTGTCTATCATCTGCAAACAGGTATTTAATATATGATTCCCATGTACCTGTCAGTTCATCCTCATCTAGTCTGAATTTATTATGGTCATTTACAAAACTCATTAGTCTACGCGTTTTTTTGTGGCTCTGGATACCTCTTTGACTTTCTTATGCAAATTAAATGGATCGTGTTCTGAATTGAAATGATTTCTAATTCTTGACATTGTCTCCTCATCCATTTTTCATGAGTCTTTTTTTATTTGTGACTTGATTCTTCTTTGGATAATTTTATATATCGTTCAGCATATTTTTTATTTTGCCTATGATATTTCATGTGTTGAAAAATATGATCAGTTATTCAAGACTGTTTTTTTCCTGTTTTTCTCTCTTCGGGTGCTCATTCTTTAGGCATCTTTTTTTATTATTTTGAAGTTGTTATAGCTCGTATCAAAATCAATTTCATTGTCACTTTTACTTGCGTTGTCTGTCAATTGTGCCAAGTTTTAATTTAAATCGGACTTAAATTTTTGTACGAAAATAGAATTCTGCAGATTAGTCAAATTTATCTGATTGTTCGAATGTTTTGTTTTACATTCTTTCATTTTAAGTTGTATATCCGCTACAAGTAGGCTGTGGACAGAACCAATGTCAGCTCCTGGATAATTTGTAGCACGTTTAACACAGTTTTAAATTTTTCTATTAATAAGTTTGGAGTCAACTTGGTTTCTCACTGGTGAAAGGTTATCTCTGATGTTCATTGATGCTTTCCATGTAAAGAGTCTGCGCTTAGGCAGTTTAATAACTATTTCAATGCCCTGACAGAATTTATATTATAACCTATCTCCTCTTTGGTTGCCTACACCAGGTTCATGGCCACCTACTATATGTGATCTTCGACCTTCACCTACTTTGGCGTTGAAGTCATCAATAAAAAGTGTGATTTTGTCTTCTTTTACTGAGTTAACGACATTGTAAATGGCCTCGTAAAACACTTCAACGTCGTCATTTTACCTTCTTTCGGATGTTGAAGCACACACCTGAATGATATTAATGTTAAATGGCTAGCAGCTGATTTGCAACAGAATACTTCTTTCGTTCACAGGTATGAAATTCCTAACAAACTGGGTGTACTCTTTTGTAACAAATATTACGACACCATTTTTATGGTGTTTTTCCTGCTGGTCATTTCGAGAAAAGTATATTGTACCCTTTTCATAATGTTTAATACCTGCGCCAGACCATATTATCTCCCTGATTCCCATAATGTGTATGCTAAATCAAAAATTTTCATGTATCAAGTTCTATAATTTACCTGCAGCATACAGGCTTCTCGCATTCCATGTTCCTAGTCGCATTTTAGAGTTCACTTCTTTGAACCGGGAGATTTTTGCTCCTATGGTCCATTTAAGAAACGCCCCGGACTCGGGGCTGTGGCTTTTGGTTTTCTCTCCATAGTGATTTCTTCAAAGTTATTGCCTTTTCCGAGGAATTTTTGTCGGTGTTACCTACCCTTAGCCGGATGCTCCCAGTTTTGTGGCGTTGGGAACTCACCATTACCCTCTCATTATCTGCTATGACTCATACCTATGTAAACATAGAGAGATCACATTGCCCGGGGTTTGCGGCGAGGACGCTAACGAGTCGGTAGGTTGGTAGTGAGTGCTGCTGGTGTTATGCAGCAAGGTGTTACACTACATTTTATATACATAAACTTCACAGCAAAGCATATGTTATCGTGATTCTCTCAGCCATTAAATTCCCTACGTTCCCATATTATTATATTTTTTGCCGCAACATATCGGTTCCTTAGAACAGGCATTGCCTGTATAGGAACCGATAGATCCATTCAAATATTACACTTTAATGCTTTCCTTTGCTTGTTTGAGTTATCTTTTATGTTTAAGTATAATATTTGTCGGTAATTAAGCTTATGTGATTTTTCTGATATATAAGTAAATAAATAAATGATGTGTGAGCGAAAAAAAATAAAAGCACGGTGATTAAAGTTAACCTTCTGAGTAAGGTTGCTACAATACGCCATAATTGTTTGTGTTTGTTTAGATGGATTGTCCTTTAAAAAAATGAAAAAAATAAATTATTCATTATCATTTTTTTTATTTCAAATTTCCCGTCACACTAAACTTGCTCGTTGAAATATAAATCAAGTCAACTTTTTCGAAACATTGTGGTTATTAAAAAATTCCTTAATGAATACATAAAGACGACTTGCTTTGTAATCCAATAAAATTATCAGTTAATTATTATCATTTTTTGTAAAGACTTTTTTTCATTATTTACAGTATTATCGGATCAGAAAGAAAAGTCATTCTGTCCATTTTATGTATGGCAGAAACATTATCATTTACTGCTTTGAAAACATTTATTTTACCAAATGACTTAGAATCTATCATTTTTATTTCAGTAAAGCAATTCTTGTATTGAGCAAACGTATCTTTGGAATTTTTCCTGAAGCTTGGAAAAAAGCATTCATTATACCACTTCCCCAAATTTCTTTACCAGTTTCTGTCAAAGATTACAGACCTATATCTATTATTTTATTTTTTTCCAAAGTCATTGAACGAGTTGTATATAATCAGCTAAATAATGATCTATTGTCAAATAATCTTCTTGATCCCAATCAATCAGGTTTTCGTGCGGGCCATAGTACAACTATCGCTTTAATCAAGCTGACATTAGATATGCAATCAATAACAAAATGCTAACCTTGATAACATAACTCGACTTCAGCAGCGCTTTCATTTCTGTGGATTTCGATCTTTTGTTGGCTAGGCTCAAAACACTATATATGACACAACCGGTTATAAAATGGTTCGGATCGTATTTACGAGCTAGACAACAGTGCATCAAAACACCAGATCATCAATCGGAATGGGTTGATATTGCCACTGGAGTACCTCAAGGTGGAGTTTTATCAACATTACTATTTTCCTGTTTATAAATCCGATAGCAGATTGTCTCAATTGTTCATATCATCTTTATGCAGATGATTTACAACCACATCTTCATTGCAGACCTGAAACACCAGCGAAGCAATAGAATCGATGTCTAATACACTAAATTGCGTGTCAACATGGACAAAAGAGTATGGTTTACTAATAAACCCATCTAAAACACAAATTATGTTTGCGGGTAGTCAAAGATTGCTTAGTAAGCTAGACGTATCTTCACTTAATCCTCTTAATGTCAATGTTACCAATATTCAATACAGGAAATCCGTAAAAAATCTAAGAGTACAAATGGATGAACATCTCTGCTGGCGAGCTTATACTAATGAATTGAGTCGTAAAATATTTTTCAGTCACAATTCTTACCCGTTAAAACTAAATGCACCCTTGTACATGCATTACTACTACCTATTCTATATTACGCTGATATTTCCATGACTGATTTAAGCTGTGAGCAACAAGATAAACTTGAACGACTTCAGAAAACATGCATAAGGTACATTTTTGGTCTTAGGAAATATGACCACATTTCTGATTATCGTAGGCAACTGAAATGGCTCAAAATTAGACAGCGGAGAGACTATCACTCCCTCTCACTTCTGTTCAATGTACTTCATAGTCCTAACGCTCTTATATACCTGCGTGAAAAATTTCAACTCCTATCAGTTCGTGGTTTACCTCTTTGTTCTAATTCTCAAGGCACTCTCTTAATACCCATTCACAATTCCTCTTTCTTCTCTAACTCATATAGTGTCCATGCGGCTCGACTGTGGAATTATCGCCCATCCATCATCAAAGATGTTACTACATTATCTCTGTTTAAATCATGACTGAAGAAACATCTTAGAGATTTCACAGTCTCACAATTCTTTATACGAGGCGGAAACGCGTCTCGTACAAGTACAAAGTAGATAATTGCACTCATTTGTACCCTAGTTCAGTGGCAAAAAATATAAAAATAACGCAAATCCGCGAACCAGTAATTCAAACACCTTTAGCTTCTGGTTAATAGCTCGATCAGTCAGAATTATCTTATTTACAACATAAAATACTTCATCGTTACTGTTCGAGGACAAAACCTAACATTTAATCTGCTTATTTTTAAAAGAAAATGTTTTAGGAGAAAATTATTTTGAAATTGTATTGAGACATGTTCATATGACTCAAAATATTTAAATTTACGTTCTGAAATTATGCTTATTAAGGAGAAATACCCAGTCCAGAATACCCAGGTTAATGATCGATTTCAGCGCATTTCAGAAAACCTTCTATTATTTGTTAAATCAAAATTTAAACATGCAAATAAATAATAAGGGACACTCAATAATATAAATATCAATGATCTCAAGAAAATGCAAATTACACAAAACTGGTTTTATCATATAATAAATATGATTTGAAAAACGAACATTTTAGTCTACCACTAAAAAAATCAAAATTTAAATACTAATTTCTTAATTAATTTTTAATTGTCATTGTAAATTGGTCTTTTTGTATTATGTAGAACATTGTTTTTCAACCTGTGGGTTGCAACCCCCTGGGGGATCGCGGATCCTCTGTAAGGGGGTCGCGAGAGGTCGAGAAAACTTCAGTTTTTTTTATACAACATATAATTTGTGAGACTTAAATAAAAAGTCGATAGTTAAAATTATTATATTTAAGAAAATTTCCCTATAATCAATCATATAAGTCAGAAAAATGATAGTTCAAAACATGTTATTACAAAGAAAATAAATATTAAAAATGTGTTTAAATACAAAATGATTACATCTGTGCTTGTTTATCTTCGTTCATTTTAATGTGAAGGTTACGCTTGAGTTTTTTCAATTAATTTTTCCCATCGTGGATCCGTTTTTGCCACATTAAGTATTAAATCGTTTTCCAAATTTAAGCGATTTCTCAGTTTACATTTTATTCGCGCCATTGATGAAAATGCCAATTCGCTCAAGTACGAGGTAGAAAATGGAATCAAACACTTCAAAGCTTCAGATGTTAATTCCGGGTTTTCTGTTTTTCTTTTTAACCAAAACGTATTCAAATTTTCAGACTTGAATTCCAAGTGTAACATCCCATCGGCAGATAGTTCCAGCAGATTCTTTTTGAGCTTAGTTGCTAAATTTGTCTCGTTTATAGCTGCATTTAAAAACGGATTTAAGATCCATCTTTGCCCAGTGTTATCCGATATCTTTAGCAGTGAGAAATAATGGCACAATTATTTCTTCAAATTATGTAACACCATTTTCATACCAGATGTTGATGTTGATCTCGCTTCCGACTTCTTCAATGAAAGACCGTGTGGACGAAAATGAATCAAAGTTGTTTTGATTTATAGATGATGACAACAATTCATTTTTTTTTATAAAGCCATGGAGTTTGTCTTTTGCTGTAATGACATTTTCATCACGCCCTTAAAGACTTTTATTTAAATTATTTTAATGTTCAAATTAGTCAGAAAGAAAGACCAATTTTAAAAGGAATTCCGGATCGGAAATGAATTCAGAGTAATGTGACTCGGCTTGATGTAAAATAGTTCAGCGCGAAGTTCCATAACTCTGGTCAGTACTTTGCCTTTTGATAACCACCTAAATTCTGTATGGTAAAGCAAATTACGGTGTAGTGTCCCCATATCTTCACAAATGATTCGAAACAATCGAGTCTGCAACACTTTTCCTTTAATAGAATTTAAAATGTTAATAATAATATTAAGAACTTGACTGTATTCTTGCGGTAAGGATTTGGCTGCAAGAGCTTGGCGATGGAGAAAGCAATGCATCCAACAAGCGTTTGGCATCTGTTCTTTCAGTCTAGCAATAAATCCACTCTTCGTGCCAGTCATGGCTTTTGCTCCGTCACTACAAATAGCAATGCATTTTTGTGCCCAATCGATATTCATATCTTGCGTAGCTTCAAAGAACATGTCATGCAAGCATTGACCTGTAGTGAAGTTTGGGAAGTGCCTTGCAAAATAGTATGTCTTCCATTATTATTTCATTGGATTCAAAACACACAAAAGCTACAAATCGCGCACAACTCGCAATATCCGTTGATTCATCAATTGCAAGGATACAAAAGAACTTTTCATTATTTTTTCTATGACTTGATCACAAACATCAGTCGCCATATTGCTTATCCTGCGTTTAATGGTATTGTCAGAGAGAGGTATACTTTTGAGCCTTTCGACCTCTTGCTTGCCAAACATAATCTCTGCTATATCTAAAGCCGCTGGTAAAATCAAATTTTCGGCAATAGTGTGAGATTTCCCTGCTTTAGCCACACAAAAAGCTACTCGATAACTAGCGAGCAACGCTTTCTCATTCAGGCTGGACATTTGTCCTATATCAGTTTTTTGACGTTCAAGAGCTTTTAATTTTCGCTCAAAAAATTTCGCGTGTTTATTTTTTTGATTAGGTTGTTTTGTGTTTAGGTGGCTTACCAACTTCGATGGCTTCATGCTTTCTCTTGACAAAATTTCAAAGCAAATTACGCACTGCGGTTTACTGTCAATCAGAGTAAACCCAAATTTTAAATAAATGTCGTCATAAAGACTTTTTTTCTTTATTCCACTACTCCCACTAGACGTTGATGGTTCTGATGATCTTTTTAGGAATTTATCCATTTTCAATTATAACAACTGAAATAAATGCGTACCGTAAAACAAGTGGTTCACGCTCTTCAAACAATTAAACAGCAGACATAACCACGCGTGACTTACGCTTACAAATCAGTTTATAATTACTCCAACTCCAAGGCACCTTACAGTCCACATAACACCGAATTTACACTTTTGAATCGTTTCCACTTATCGGAATTGCTTCTGATTCCACTTGCTTTGCTGTCTTGCATCAAACTGCCATAGCCGCGGTCGACCGCCGTATTTATAGGCCAGCGCATTCTAGCGAGAATTATCTCGAAGCGTAAAGAAACGTTTCGAAACTTGTGGATCTTTCGGACTACCAGCGCCATCTGTTGCTAACATCTGGAACCTGCACTAGTTCCTAGTGTTACCAACAGATAGCGCTGGGAGTCTAACCCTAACGATATATTTTATTTATTTTTATACATCTAATATGTTTGTATTTGTTTGTTAGTTATCAATTGGCCACGTATTCAATTTAAAATTATATGTTTTACGTACTTAATACTTAATTATATGTTTATATCAGATAGCAAATAACGCAAACGCCTAAATTTTTTGTAAGTATTATGTATTTTAACAAACATGGAAAAAAGGGTTGGGGGGTCGCGAAATATTTTTTAATACTAGGGGGGTCGTGTCATGAAAAAGGTTGAAAAACGCTGATGTAGAATAAACTTATTATATACCTACTCAATATACTTTACTTTTTATTTTTCTTGGTTTATATTAAAATCCCTAATACTTGTTAAATACCTTCATACACTAAAAGCACTTTGTACACACCTACACCTTTGTCTGTTCCCTTGGAATTCTCCTTCCTGATTTTCCATTCATCAGTAGTTAGTGCGCCACTTGATTATAAATAACTACGTAAGCGCTAGGTGCGACTGAGATCAGGTCATTGTTTAAGTATTTTATTGCTTTAGAGCAGAAACAGATGAAAATAACTTCCTAGGGGAAAAATTCACTCTGGTTGAAATGAGAGCAGCCTTGGAAACACTGAAGCCAAGCAAAGCGGCTGGACTGGATGATTTACAAACTGAGCCGGTTAAGCATTTTGGAAATAAAACTCTGAAAAGGCTCTTAAAAATGATGAATACATGCATTGAAGACCAAAAAATGTGGCACTTCTGAAACCTGGAAAGGATCCCGCTGACCAAAAACCATACTTATCCTAAATCGAATATCACACTATATAGATCAAAATACAATAGATGAGCAAGCCAGATTTAAAACAGGTAGATCATGTGTGGGTCAGGTGTTAAATCTTGTACAGCATAAAAAGGATGGTTTTAAGAAGGGAAAAGTGACTGGCGTAGCCTTTGTAACCTTAAAACAGCATATGACACAGTCAACAAAAATAATCTACATCCTAATAAAGAACTATAAGCTTGCCCAGACTATCGGTTAGCTTCTGTCCAATAGAAGGTTCTTTGTCACCCTCCAAGGCAAAAACAGCAGATGGAGAACTAAAAAAAAATGGACTACCTCAAGGAAGTGTTCTTGTGCCTATTCTCTACAATATTTATACAAACGACCAACTCACCACTGGTTTAAAAACCAAACAGTTCATTTATGCCGATAGCACAGCCATGGCTGCCCAGGAGGACACATTCCACATGGTTGAGGAAAATCTGTCTAAATCTCTGAAGATACTATATGGCAAATAAGCTGAAACCATATTCAACACAGCTTTCTGCATTTCACCTGAGGAATAGGGAGGCCGCTAGAGAGCTGAACCTTAAATGGATGGGAGAGAGAATAGAGCATTGAAAAAAACCGAAAAACCTTTGAGTCACCCTTGATAGAACGCTAACGTATAAGGAGCACTGTTTGCAAACTAAGCAAAAGGTATGTGCAACAAACAATATAATACGTAAACTCACGGGGACCACATAGAGTGCAACGCCATCAGTACTTAGAACTTCGGCGCAAGGCTTATGCATATCAGCTGCGGAGTATGCGTGCCCGGTGTGGCAAAAAACTGCCCACTACAAACAGGTGGACATAGTAGTTAATGAAATGGCACGAATAGTAGCAGGATGCCTCAAGCCAACACCGACTGATAAAATATACATTATCATCGGAATCGCTCCACCACACATTCGAAGAAGAACAGCCACAGAAGCATGGAAGTACAAACAAACTTACGATTTTAGACATCCCCTATACCACCATCAACCAACGGCATCGTGTTTGAGATCTAGAAACAGTCAATACAGTCTAGTCAATACAGATCAGACCAAAACTAAAATCAATCATAATTCATGAGCTGTTCGATATTTACACACGCCGCATCTGGTATTTCTCAGTTGTACGGAACACTTCAACGTTACAGCACGCTTATTCAATTAAAAAAATAATAGAGTTAAATACCCTCTCGGATCAAGATTGACCCAAGTATACTTTAAGCGTATACTTTTTTCCAGAAACAAATGTTTAAAATGGCGAGTAGTGATGAAATGATTTTATGGCTGTGATAGTGACTCGGACTATGCTAGTAATTGCTCTAAAACAAGTGATTACTACTCAGGTGTTGGAAATAAGCGATTCGGAGGATAACTTTAACGAGTCATCAAGCTTTAGTGCCTGGGGAGGTTTTGACGAGACGGTTTCACTAAGTGACGAGCTGTTTTATAATGAACTAATACTATCACATCTGTAGTCAAGAGGTTATTGGTACGGAAGTAATTGATTTCATTGGTTGAAAACGTTTTTATTAAGAACTTGACGAAAAAACATTGATGAAAATTAAGAAAACAAACAAATAACCAAGCAATGATAAAATCCAAATCAACTAAAAATAAATGTATGAATTTTATGAACATTTTTTTTGGCTTTATTACGTAGTTAAGACGGTTTTCATAAAATGTTTTTAACTTTTTCTGCAAACCACTAATCCAAGAACTTTTTAAGAGCAGCTATAACTGATCGGTTTTGAGCACTGTAGGCGGGCCGGCCGACCGCGTGCTTGACACCCGTAATGCATTTTACGACGATTCTGCTTGAAACATAATACATGTAACAGATCTTCGAGGTTTCAATTGTTCTCATTCCAGGACTTTGTAATATGCCCAATCAGATTCTTGAGCTCGTGTGGATGTTGTGGTTTTGCGTATCTTAGCTTAAGATGATGAGGCGCTATTATTTTTTTTCTTAGATTCTTCATAAAATCAAACCATCTGAAGAGTTGTAATTTGATATCATAAAAAATTGGCAAACATCATCATCCAACATCCTCTAAAACACGACCAGCGGTCATCGTCTGTACCTCCTTGAACATATGTATTTGATAAAAAATATATTTGAAGCACTAACTTTGTGGTTACTCATCTTTAGAAGGACAAAATGACAAAAAGACTTGACCTATTGGCTCCGTAAGTTCGATATAATACTTAGTTATCAATGTTTAAATAAAAAAGGCTTCAATTTAAGTGTGAATTTTACTTTGATAAAAAAGCTAACATAGCTTTAAACCGGTCGGTAGAAAAAGAGTTGTTGAAGTTAAAAACAAAGTTGTTCTATATATATTTTATTATAATAAATAACCACAAAGTTAGTGATTCATGTATAAATTTGACATATTATGACAGTTAATGAAACACTTTTCACTCTCTGTATTTGAGGCTGTGGCTACTGGCGTATGCATCACATAAGACAATTTTACATCCAGGTCCTAGGTTCAAATTAACACAGGGCCCTATCTTACGCTTTAAAAAAAAACCTTATACTATATTTGCAAATTCAACATTTTATTTTTGTGTTTTTTTATTGGTATAAACTATTTTTGAGTACAAGGTGAAATAGTATAACTTTTGGAGTCAACAATTCAAATAAAAACATTGTTTTGAGTAAAAACATGGGTGATGCGCCCTATTTTTAATTCTTAACTATTAATTTCATTACAAATTCTGTGCTGACAGGAAAAAGGGGCCAAAGTTGTTTTTTTTTGTCATAATATAATTTGATAATCCATTTACAGATACACAAGTAAAACAAAAAAAAGTGAAAAAAAATACTCAGAATAACAATAAAAAAGGTATTTTTTATATGTGGTCGATATTCGTAAAAAAGTATCCAAAAAAATAGACGTGACTCGAGTTGTGCCTTATTACAAATATTTTAATCGAATTTGTAACGTGGAATACTGGCACAAGTTAAGTTGCGCCCGCAGTGTATCGCAATAATATTAATCTACGATATTGTGGAAGGGCACTTATTTTATCTTTTTAGTCGATCGGCGTCCTTCCAAAATCAAATGTCAACATTAAAGTTGAATCGTCCTCCTGCGAAGTGTGGTCGTTGCGGCATATCTCCTATTATAAGAAGAAAAAATCGAAGATAACGAGTCAAAGATGTCTAGAGCCAAATAAATTATCACCTTAATGCTTTGTATCCCGGAGCCGTGTAAACACATAAAAACACGCGTTGTGTCCCGGTCCCGTGTTTTCACGTGGTTCACCAGCTGTCTAAAAAAGTGCATTTAATTGACATCTAGTGACTTTTTTTAGCGAATTATTTTTCGCTGCTGATAAACCACGTGAAAACACGGGACCGGGACACAACGCGTGGTTATTATAATCATGTGTTTATACGGTTCGAGGATACAAAGCACAAACAAAGGAGTGAGACCCTGTAGGTACATGTGCAATAATTGCAATGTGGTTCTCCATAAAGGCCAATGTTGCCAAAACTATCATACAAAAATGATTTATTAAAGTGTTTCAAATGAACATGAGAAGTTTTAATTGATTTTACCCAGTTGCTTTATAATTATGACACTTTTAAGAAACCCTTCACAAAAATGGGCCGAGCACAGGGTATGTGTATTCGGCCGCACAGTGATCAAAATGTATGAACGTTAACTGGAAACTAGAATAAATTTAGATAAATATTTCCCCAAAAAAATCTAATTGTACGCAAATGGCATTAAAACATATCACATTTCAAAGAAATACTTTAAAAAAATTAAAAAATCCGTATAGATTAGGCAACGTTGGAAAGTGCTTACAATCTCTGTCGAGTGTCGAATTCAATCTGTATCGTTGAAGACAGTGCGGTGAGGTTACGTTATTCTGTTCTAATATAAATTTAACGTAAAGTGTTGAGTATGAAAAACTTTGACGAAAGTACGGTTTACTTTATTACATTTTTTATTTTTATTATGTTTTGAGTCCTATGAAATGTGTTATCTAGAATATAATATTTTCGATTTTTTGTTAATATTCAATTAGAGATTTTAAAAAAGTCCCAATTAGTACCACAAAAAAAAATATTTATTTGAATAGCAACATCCATTGGTTAAATACCTGTTAAGTTACTTTTACGGCTTTTCACAGATAATGAAATAAAAAATAAATTCAGGGAGGCGGAAAGTAATCACACGAAGAGATATTTTTGAATTATTAACAAGTATAAAAAGCGTGTCTAAAGCAATCTCTATTAAAACCACACAACAAGTTTCTAATTTTATTTTCACGAAGTAAGAAATAACTCTAACCGATGAAACAGAAAAAATAAAATTATATTCTCAAATGAAAACTTTGTGTTTTCACATTAGTCGCAAGTGGAAGTCAAAACTTGTCGAAGACGCATCGAGCTGCTATACGTCGGCGTCGCCGGGCCGCGACACTCACCTCCGTCACACACTCTTCATCAGGGTATTTTAAAGTTTATATTTAAGATTATTTCTAAGTTAGATTAAGTTTTTTCATTCTAATATATTTCATTATTTCACGAAGCCAATAATTTATTTCTTCATCCTCTCCCCCTCTTAAGTAAATTGACTGACATAAAGCAAGAAGCGAAGTAACACAAAAAAAACATATTTCTTATTATTTTTATGTTTATATATATTTTTTAAATAATTTATTATTGTACAAAGTGCGTAAAGCGCTATTGCCAATTGGCTCGGCGAAACTTAATACCTATACATCGAATATGTATTATTATATTTTTACTATTAAGAAACGCAGCAAAATTCAGACGAACGCAGAAGCATCCTGTGTATATTATATTCCATTTCATTAGCAACTGATAAAGCAATAGTTGTCCATGTCACGCTCATAAGCGCGTCTGAGCGCGAAAGAGACAGGGATTATTTTCGTAATGCGTATGCCGTGCAATGTCATACCGTGGGCCTATTTTCGGATACTAAGCGATGCCTATGTGTATGTGCACGCGCCAGCTTGAAAAAATCCACCAATATATATTTATTTCGTAACATTTAATTCAGCAAAAATACACTTTTCTTTTAATTGTTTTATTTACCAATGTTTGAACTTGTTTATATTAATTTTATAATATTCTGTTATGTAATACACTTTCATCAATTGATTTCATTTCACTATTTTTTTTTGTTGTTTTAAATTAAAAAATATATTAGAAACACTACAGGCACAAATGTAACAATTAATAAATATTTTCTGATAATTTTCTACTTGTGCAAAGTAAAAAAATCTAATTTCCAGTTAAAAGTTGAAAATTGATCACTGTGGGCCGGTGCTCAAAGTGTTTATAACGTGATGAGAAAAAAATGTAAATATTCAGCGAGATAAAGTAATGATACCAAATATCTTTAAGTTTATTAGATAGAGTAAAGGAAAGATAAAAGCCGAATGAACGCAGTCAAAATCCGATTTCTTAGACAAATGTGTGGGAAATCAATGTATGACAGGGTTACAAATGATGATTTCAGCCGAGAGTGTAAATCTGAGTCAGGTATAATTGATACAATTAAGAAAGGGTCTTAGAGATGGTTTGATCATGTAAAACAAATGGATAGTGAAAGAATGGTATGGTAAATTAACTGGTCCATGAAGAAGTATAGAAATTGAAAAAATAATATTTTCATTCGTTGCCTAGAATCTAGGTGAAATAATTCAATTAGATGAATCTCGCCCGCATAAATAAAGGTTTCAGCTCTTTAACTTCACAAACATCAACACATGAAAGAATTGAAGGAATATCAAATATAGGCAGAATGGTGAATGTTACACAGTGTGTAAAGTGGCCACTTAAACCATCCATTGACAGGTCATAAGCCCTGTAGATGCCTAGACTTCCATATTACCTTCTATTAAATGTTCTTCGTCTCTGTTGTAATATGTTAATATTATTTTGTTGATTGGTTGGAAGAAATTGGCATTTGGCAATAAGCCCGCCAATGTACAAAAAGTTAAATAAATAAATACAGTTAATCTCGTATGAGAGTAAGTGTATTTATTTATACACACAAACACATCATTTTGTTGTACAATTCAATATGTTATTTTAATTTAGTGAAAGAATGGTAAAACAGGTACACAAGACGAGAATGAACGTTAAAGTGGGACAAAACCGACCAAGAAACACGTGGCATGATCAGATAAACCAAAATCTTAAGTCTGGGCATGTCAAAAGCGAGAAGAAAGAAGGGCGTATATGACAAGATGTATGAATGTGGAAGAAGCTAGAAATGTATGCCAAGATAGAAATGGCGTGATTGTAGTAGTATTAGTTGTAATATCAGCGAGACAGCAAAGGGCAGAAACCTCAGGAGAAAGAACCAATATCTTTTGAGCCTCCAACATATCAAAGGTGAGGTTGAGAACGAAAAGATGAGTAGAAATATATAAACTACGAGTGTTTAGTGGAAATACAACTCAAATTTGAGCAATAGCAAAGCTAAATTTAAATTAAAGCTATGAATTTAGACCTAAATGCACTTAGTGCCAAATCGATTGTAGTATGGTATGGAGATAAAAATAACGGCACAAGTCGTAAATAAATATAAGTACGCATTTTTTTTATAGAAATAAATAAGACATCGCGTAGAAGATACTCAATTGAAATATATTCAAGCATTGAAGTTGAATATTTAAAGTTATTTAGTTTGGAATTAATGAAAAACCACCGAAGCCGTAGCTGTCAATAAGTAAAACAGACATATTGTAAAATTACACCACACAGACGTATGTCCCTTTTCCGTGTCAGATTATGATACAAAGCTCTTTGAAGTTATGTTATTTGAATACGTTGCGTTATGGCGATCGCATAATATCCGATGTTGTGTAAAAACAAATTTCGATTTCAAATCAAAACACATTAGTAAATATTTCAATTTTTACCCATTAATGAAATTTTAAAGAACTAAAATAAATAAAAGAATGCAAAAAATGTTAAATATAAGAAAAGATGTCGCTCTAATCAATATTTTTTTTCTCTAATCGATAGATAGTCAATAGATTTTCTTCTCTCTAATCATTCCTACTTCTGTTGTAATACGTTAATTAATTTTATCTGAATTTATTGCGGCAAATATTTTATTCACATGTTTTTTATTAGCAATGTTATTTGTGTTATAACGATTGAATATAAAAATAAAAATAACAACAAAAAAAATATTATCGAGCCTACAGCTTATAAAAAAATATCACTCAAAGTCTTCGGTTTAAGTACCAATATAAGTTCATATTTCCCACTAGGTGTGTATATAAAAATGAAGATGATAATAGGTATCGAAAAAAAAATGTCATTGTAGATTCTGATCTTGTTTAATAAATATGTCTTCAAAATAATGAACGTATTATTTAAAAAATAAACACGTTATGACATAATATCAATTTCTGCATTATACTAAAGTATATTGATGACATCTGACGGATATTCCCTAAAACAATTCAATAAAAAGAAAAAAAGGACGACTTTGATATTGCAGTTCATATATTATTTTTCACTCGCTGCACTCGAGGCGGTGGCTACTGGCGTATGCATCACACGGGCTAATGTATATGAAATTAAGGTTCTAGGCTCAAATCCATCACAGCGTAAGGTAGCGTCATCTTTTTTTTTTTCTTTTTAACAACCTACCAATTTAATCCTTTTTTTTATATCGTGTTTTGTAGTCTTTTTGAACTTTATTAATTTAGATAGAAGTACAAAATATGAATTTGAAGAACCAGTTTTACTTTGGTTATCATTCATACAATATTTACAAAAATAATGTTAAAACATTGTTATTAAATCCAGGAGCTTTCTGATTAATCTATCTACCTATATAATATGTAGATGCAGTGCTCGATTTCAGGCGGAACGCGGCGGAACGGCGTTCCGGAACCTCTCTCTGTAAAAAAACTAAATTATTTGAAAACAGTTAAATTTAACTGATTTATTAAACTTATGTTATTATCTATTATCTATTACGGTAAATTAACTCGCAATTTATTAATAAAGCATATAATTGTAGCTCGAAGCTAACAGATAAACAGATAGACTCATCCGCCGCCGCGCACGTGCAGTATAGCTTCCTCCCCTCCAGGTTAGAGATAGACTCGTCCGTCTGGCGTCTACTCCCCACTTCGTTCATCACTAGATGCTCAGTTGCTCAGTCGTAGTCCCGTAGTCGGGAGTCCGTGTTGTCCTGTACTGTACTCTACTACGCGCTACCCACTTGCACACACGGTCTTCTTTTATTTATCTCTGTTACGTTACTGTTACGTGTTATTGTTGTGAAATAAGATGAACAAAAAGTTAACCGATTTTTTTTTACCCTCGGGTGATACTAAGAGACTTAAGCGAACCATTGATTGTGAAGACAACCTCACGCAACCATCTTCAACGACCTTACAACTGTCAACTAGCACTGAAAAGGTAACCAGTTCAGATTCTGACGAACATCACTCTAAAGAACAAGGACAAAAGGTTGAGTGTAACGACAATGCCTTGCCAGATTGTTGGACTAATTTTCAAAAAACTGAATTTTGCGAAAAATATCACTGGTTGTTAATTAAAAATGGAAAGTTAGGATGCAGTACTTGTAAAAAAGTAGGGATCTTATCTGTTAAGAAAAAAACAGGTACGAAAATTTCAAAAGAATGGGCAAATGTTGAAATAGACAGTTATGGTGACACTAAACAGAAAAAGCAAACGTCTTTAAGGAAAAAGATTTTTGACCACAAAGAGAGTGCTGGTCATAAAGCAGCTGCTGAAATCCTAACCGAAAGTAAAGACGGAAAACTGGAGAAAACTATTTTGAGACAGAACTCTCATGAAAAAGAAATAACGGGGAAAATTTTCCGAACGGCGTACAAGGTTGTTAAAGAAAATCAGTCTTTTAACAATTTTGAAACGGAAATTGATTTGCAAGAACTAAATGGGATTAACATGGGTCGCATTTTACACTCAGACAAAGCCTGTGCTAAAATTGCTTTGCATATCAGTAAGGAAATGAAGAAAACCTTTGTAGATGAAATCATTAAGAATGATACAAAACTTGGTTTGATAATTGATGAATCCACGTCCTTAAGTAATAAGTCAAGTTTAATAGTATACGTTTGGTGTTCTTTGCCTAAAACTGGTATGAGTGGCTCCACTAACGTCTTTTTGGATCTAATAGAACTAGATGGCGTTACTGCTACAGCTGTTTTTGACTCTTTGATGAACTGTCTTCGGTCTAATGGAATATCTGACGTATTTTTAAGTAATAATTTAACAAGCTTAACTTGTGATGGTGCTGCTACTATGATCGGTAAGCACAAAGGCGTTGCAACATTATTTCGTGAGAAATTTCCTTCTGTTATTGTTTGGCACTGTGCAAACCATAGACTTGAGCTGTCAGTGTCAGACGTTATTAAATCTGTTTCAGGAGTTAATAGGTTTAAATCTTTTATTGACAAACTCTATATTGTCTATCATGCTTCACCAAAGAACAGCAGGGAACTTCGAAGCTGTGCAACTCTTTTGGATACAGAAATTTTAAAAATTGGAAGAGTCTTGAGCACCCGTTGGGTGGCATCTAGTTTTAGATCTGTGTCAGCTGTTTGGACGTCATATGAAGCATTAGTCCAACACTTTAAAGAAGCTTCAAATGACCCGTCTAGAGACAGCAAAGATAAAAGTACTTTTTCCGGACTTCTTAACAAAATCACAGAAACTAATTTCATTCTAGACCTGGGATTGATGGCAGATGCTTTGCAAGAACTTTCAGAACTAAGTGAAGCTTTACAACATCGGAATGCAGATTTGAACTATGCGAACAGAAAATTGCTAATCACAGTTGGTTTATTTGAAGAAAGAAAAACAGTTTCAGGGTCCTACTCAACAATGGCTCAAGAAGCAGTAAACAACTTGTCTTTTTTCGAGGTTCCTCTCCACACAAAAGAAGGGAGATCAGACAATCAGCCGTTGAACCCCAAAATATTTTACGAGGCCCTTAAAACTTCTATTGAAACGAGACTACTTGATGACAAAGATGTTGAGTTAGCTACAACTCTTGAAGTTATGGATACCAAAACCTGGCCGACGAAACTCCCAATAAGTTTTGGGGAAAATGAAATGAGGAAACTTGCTTCCAGGTTCAAACTTAACGAAAGACAGTTAATTACAGGTTTACGCGAATATATCTACTCCAGAGAGTTACCAGAAAGCCTCAATCCTGTAAAACAATCAATTGACTCGGTTGCCATTTCATCAAGTGAATGTGAAAGAGGATTCTCTCAGATGAACTTAATAATTACACAGCTGCGATCTTCACTCAACATAAGAACGGTTTCTGGCCTGATGTTTTTGAAAATTAATGGACCTCCTCTTAGACTGTTTGATCCAGAGAAGTATGTTAACTCTTGGCTGGTTTCTGGACACCACTCGGCGCTAGCTGTCAAGAGTAAGGAAAGATCAAGAGAAGGCAAATACGAAGAAAACATGATGAAGTTTTGGAGTATATTTTAAGAACAATTTTTGAAACAGTTATGTTGTATTGTTTTACTGCTTTTCATTATGTTTATTAACATGTTACATACATAAACATGTATGTTTATTAACTGAGAAGTAAAAACAGCCTAAAAATGCGTAATTTTAAACTGAAATTTTGAAAATTTTCCGAGGGCCCCCGGACCCCCCTTTAGCTGGGGGGGTATGGAATACCCCCCAGACCCCCCGGTGTGTCCGCCCTTAACAGAGTTCCGGTACCTCAATTTTTAGAAATCGAGCACTGTGTAGATGTATGTTTTTAACAAAAACTATCGCCATTCCACGAAACGACGCGAAAGACTCGGCATCCCTAAACTCATTCACCTGATGTTTAAAGCAGATATTATTCTTAATTGAATCGGCATTCACTTCGTAACACTTCATTATAAATTAAAACTTTGTTATCAGTGTTACACAATTTTATCACCCGTCGATGAGAGGAGTGCTCTCCCGAAACTATAGTTGTATTCTTGTAAAAGAACAAAATTGTGTAACACTGATAACAAAGTTTTATTTTCATAATAATTCAGATATTATTCATTTGGAAACTTTGTTGAACTTTAACATACTGAATGAAAAAACTCCCGAGGTTACCTTAGATTAACTTTGGGTTACCTGAAGTAAGGAGCTGATTGCCTAGTAATCGATGACTCTTTTCATCATATTTAAATTATATGCGTGTCTTACTAAGTGATCTCTATTATCACAATCCCCAGTTACTTCGCAGGTACGTATATCTATATAATATAATTTAATTTACTAATAACGAATTCATTTATTTAATTCTTTTTCACAACAGGCCAAGGTGGCTAACTATAGTTATGTAAAACACCACACTATTTCCAGACTATAAAAAAAAGTTGTTAATTTTTGTGATCTAATCGTAAATCGATCCTAAAATTTCCTGAACGTGTAGCAAGCGTCTTAGCCATTACAATACAAGGGTCATCATGTTTTACGGGGTTTAATTAAACAACATATTTTTCCCGGAATATGAGAATGTAATTCATTAGTGTTTACTTGTTTTATTTTGTCAGATTTTTTAAAATGGCAATTGTTAAGGATAGATAATGCAATTTTATACAAACTGGTTTCTAGTCTTTTTGATGATTCAATAACAATATATGTTGAATTTTATAATATATTGAATAAAGCGAAAGCAAATTATATAATTGAAATATTACACAAGATATCGCTATAAGCACATTGTATTGCAGGTTCGAGTATACCGATGTATATTCAAATATAAACTATTTACTTTTAAATTATATTTGATCTGTTTGTGGGAAAATCAAAACTGGTTTTCTAACGAGAATATGGTTGAATATACAATATTACTACCGATTACAATTATTTTATTTTATTAATAACGCCAGCATAGGAAAAAGAGCGAGTGGAAAATATATTGGGGACTTCGGTTTGGGAATCCGTAATAACAGAGGAGACCGAGTATTAGAATATTACCAAGAAAATAAGTTAGTGGTACTTAATACTATATTTAAATTTCCATCTAGAATACTTTACACGTAGACGTCCTCTCTCGGTGATACAAACAATAATATAGTCAGAAACCAAATAGACTATTTGATAATAAATGAGAGATTCAATAACTGTGTGAAGGCAGGCAGGCCGGCATATTCTGGTACAGATGTGACATCAAATCATAATCTGGTAGTCGCAAAAATTATTGTCAAAATTAAAAATGTTAAAAATAAGAGAAATAAATTAAATACCGACATTAGACGACTGAAAAATCCTGACATATGCGACAAAGTTAATAAAAAAATGCAGAAAAGTTTTGAACAACTGTATTTTAACTTGAATGAAATAGAGGAAACTAATACAAAAATAAATAAAATTTTAACTAACATTACTGAGACAAATTTAAAAAGAGAGAAAGAACCGAAGAGAAAAGTGTGGATGACAGACGAATACAGCCGATGGAAGAACGTAGAGTCTGAAAAAATAAATACGAAAATGTGTATTAATAAAAACACGAGCAGGTAAAGAAAAAGGTACGAGAAGCAAAAGAAAACTGGATGATAGAAAAATGCCTAGAATTTGCAGCAAAAACAAGACATATTTATAAAAATAAAATAAGTAAATATTTAATTTTGCACAAACAAAATAAAAAAAAGCGGTTGATATTCACAAAAAGAAAAATACGTCGATATTGATAAGATTATATCAGATATCAATTAAAAATTGAGTGAATACATGAAAGAACTGTTTGATGATCAAAAACGGCAACAATTTTACATACCTGTAAGTGAGTAAGTATTAACATATACCCATTTATATATTTTTATATATTTATATTATTTCTTCTTTTTTCGCGATAATATACTTGGTTGATTAATAATTTTACTAACGTTTTTTTTCTTGCTAACCGTATCACTTTATTAACGTTGTTTGCTTTGGAGAATTTATTTAATTGACTTATATCTTTGTTTTATGATTTACCCAAATAACAATTTTGAGGGCCATTTTTAACGAGTTGTAAATAACTGGCCATTGGAAAATAGGAATCAAGTTAGGGTAGAGCGGGATTCGAACCACGGACCTTTGAGTCGTGAGTCCGAGACACTAGCAACGGGACCAAAACTTTTTATTATATTTTTTTTAAATTTCTAACTTTGCTTACTAATTTTACAATTTTTTTCTGTATATTTTTTGTTTTCATCACGTAATAGTTCATAAGCCTGTAAATGCCTAGACTTCCATATTCCCTTATTTAAAGTATTCTTCATCCCTGTTGTAACTTGTTAGTATATTTTTTGTATTATTTTTAAGTATGTTAGCATGTATTTTTTGTAAATCCCCCTTGGGGGCTAATGAAAAAAAAAAAATTATAATCAGAAGTGATAAATGCAATTAACCAAATTAAAAATAGCAAAGCACCAGGACCTGATGAAGTGTTTGCAGAGTGAAGCTCATAAAAAATAAAAATGATGTTGATATTTTGTTGAGTTTTAAATCAAGTACCAAGGTAATACCAAAAGAATAGTTTAAATCTACATTTATTACGTTACCGAAAAAAGTTAACGCAAAAAGGTGTGGTGAATATGGAACAATAAGTCTTTTGAGCCACATTTTGAAAATCATACACGGAAGAATTCACAAAAAGTTCGATAAAAATTTTAGCGAAACACAATTTGGTTTTAGGAATGGATATAGTAAAAGAGAAGCTCTCTGTTGTATTCAATTGCTTGTAAATAAAATGCCGCGACATGAACGTGGGTGTCAACGTACATTTAATAGACTATGCTTAAGTATTTGATTAACTGGTGAGGAACCATAAATTACATTCTTTATTTGAATATGAGAATTGACTTAAATGTGCATGAAGAAGGGGATTAAATAAAATTCGAACTCACGCCTACCACACGGTAGCCAGGTTTTTTGAAGAACCGGGGTCGGAAGGCGAGAACTAATTCCCAAAGGCCCGTTACAATAGATCTTCAGAGGCTGCAGTGACGCCAAGAGCTTATGTAGCACTTACCCCATTTGAAAGAAAAAAAAATTAACTCCTGATTATATAAATTAAGTAATTTAATTTATTTTCGTCAGTTTTTCCAAAACGCTATATATTCATTATTTCCTTAATACACAATGGAAGCAAAAAGATTAAGATTAAAAGTAAACAAATGTATTTTGAATGGACGTAAATAGAAAGTTTATTTATACATCCTTATTTTTAGTCAAAACGTTTCTTCCGTTGTGAATTGTCAGATGGATCGCTTTCAAATAAAGTGCTGAAATTTAATTTAATTAATAAAATATGAAGTCACAACATGTTAACAAAAAGAAATACCTAATAAAGCCAAAGTACAGAAACAATAAACGAAACGAATTTTTACTTTTAAAGATTTTCAGCCTTTTTCGATTAAATAAGTACTTATTACTCGTAAAAATAATTATAATTGCCTTACAATAACAACAACAAAAAAGTTCTCACGAAAACCAAAGCACTGTCAAATTATAATTGCAATAAATGTCGCCTTAAGCTTCGCGCACTATTTTTTTTTAAATTTCCGTTTTATTTTTATTATTTTAACTGTTAATACTAATTTTGAATTTTTTTTTCAAACGAATAGAAAAAGAGGACACACAAAAAAAACACAAAAAATTAGTCACTGATGTATTCTCCTTCATTATTTTACAAAACATTTGTCAATAATTCATAGCTTTTCACTGTACACTGCGCAAATATTGCGAACATCTTTAGCAACTTTATTCCCTCGATTAAAAGCGAACAGAAAGATGTCAAAAATGCTCACTTTCGTCTACTTAACATTCTGTTTTGAAAGCTTGTAATCGAATAAAATAATAAGTGTTACGTAAAAGCAAATATAACGTATTGTACAACAAAAAAATTTCTTTCAAATGACATACAATTTTGATATTTTTTCTTTTTCCAATTTGAAATAAAATGGACACGAATTATGTAAATAAAAAATAAAATAATAAAAAAACGTTGTTCGAAGATATTTTTTCTAGCAATTCAAAGTGAATGTGAAACGTGTGGCAATTGAGGTAAAAAAAAGAAAGGAAGTGAAGAAATATTAAATATGGAAAATTAAAAAGTCAAGCTTACAAAAACAAATTTAAAAAAAATATTTTATTTTATTTTATTATATGTTGTTACGCCACATTAACTCTATGTGTACACACCCATAAACATAGCACAATTACTAGGGTGAGGCGTTCAAATTTATTTGCTACTTACGGGGCCCTGCTTAAGATGTTGCATTTGCCTACCGGGGGTACCGATATTGTTCCGGCACCGGAATAACAACTGAATTCATTTATTTTATTTATTTATTTTAAAGAAACAAACAGTCGACATTCATAAAGTAACATAAAAAAATACACTTTAAAGACATACCAGCAAAGTTTCTAAATAAGAATGTGCACATTTGATTTTTATATTCTCACCTCGATCGCAAATAACATATTTTGCGGTCAATAGCTATTAAATCCACTGTGTTGTGTTATGTTTCAAGCGCCCCTCCTTCCTGACCTCAAGATTAGATTTGACCCTGATTGCCACAAAAGAAGTACAAGACAATAAAGGTACCAGAACCTAAAATAAGGTAGGTGATTGCAGTCATTGTATTTAGGGTTCTGTGGCAAAGCAAATAAAGGATAACGCATCCCTCAAACCAGCAATTCGAGCGTTCATCTGCTAACGGGCAAGTGAAGCGAACAATGTGTATAGTGTTTAAAAACATTGTTATATTATAAATTCATGAAAATAATTAAGGTATAGATGACATAAAAAAAACAAATACATGAAAACAAATAACTGGGGAAAAGGAGAAAGAAAAAAAAAAGAATTTCTTTTTAGTAACTCTAAAAAAGCTAAATAAATAACGTTTTTAAAAACGTTTTCCTTCATAATATTCCAATATTTCCGGACGAAATAACGTTCATAATTATCTCAACACACTTAAAATTTATTAGGAAATACAAAAAACTTCTGCAATCATTATCGTCATGACCTGGTTGGCGTTAGTAAATCTGAAAATATATGTATGACAATGCCCTAGGTATCCTTAAATATCTTTCAACGCTGTTGTGATATCTTTCAATAATATTTTTACCGTCTCTTTTGAAATATTGGTCTTTTAACATAGATAAAATCTCAAAACACGTGAATTCCAGGATTAGTCTACAAATATTTGAATATACTAAAAAAAAACTTACCTTACCTAGTGAATCATTTAAAAATGAAACAAAACCGGAGAATTATGTCTCTCTTCGGTTAAATCGATATGACGAGTGGGTACAAGTAGGTACATGCTTAGTGTCCGTTTTACTTAAGGCATTGATTCCGTATAGAAAACGAAAGACAAACATATTAATTTTAATGTTGAGTTCGGGGCTAGATATTTTATTTTCATGTTTATGAGCATCGGACATCGCCGCTCGTATAGCAAAAAAGGTGGAATGCGGCGGTAAGTGCCAATCATTTAAAACATCATCAAACCTAGCTGCCCTTGTTGGGGCTCATAGACAGAGGTGGTTAATGCACGGGGAAAAATGTATGACTGAGCACCGAGAAATCATATATACATAAGTCCCCGATGGCAGCTGGAGCTTTGCGAATCGTCGCTAGGGCTACACGCGGTGCTTCAATAAGAGAACGGCACCGGTGTTGTTACGAACTTTTCTATATGTTAGTTTTTTATGTTTATTTCGGCTAGTAGTCTCGATTTTGTAATCTTATAAGCTGCCCAATTAATTCTCTCTCAGCCATTCCCTCTATGATGTCGTGCAAGAGACCCTCATGGCGCATGATGTGGCCGATCCATCGGGCTCGCCTCTCTGAGATGGTTTTGGTTAGGTGCCCACCTTCTTCGATTCTATTGAGAACCTCGCATTAGTGATGCGGTCTCTCCAGCAAATTCCTAATATTTTTCTGTAGCACCACATCTCGAAGGCCTCTAGTCTAATAAGAACGGTTAATTATGTCACTTGCGGGGGCAGACGTTAGAATATCGAGAATCTAGCCACAAATATGTAGGATTATGAGGTACTAGGCCTCACTTAATCCCACTTAAACCTGTGTCACCTTTTTAATCAGTATATAAGATGTTTTCTCGTGTAATTTATGTATTAATTTAAACACGGAAATGATGCCTACATACTTCTTTTTTATGTAAAATGGATACCGAGGGTGTTATTTGACTTTAAAGTAACGATGTAAAAATAAAATATAAAAATGTCCAGCCAATGAGAGAGGGTTCTACGAGTTGATCCGGGGCAGCCCTACCCCTTCTCGCTTTCTACCCCGACGGCTTATGTATGCTGTCCCGTAAACGGTGCGACAGCGACACGGTGTAAATGATTCAATAGAACCTGTGTATTTTTGGTGAATAAAATTGTGTATAAATCAAGACTGAGCGTGTTTTATTGGAATTACGCCCTCTTCGCCTTCGACTCCGCCGCCTGCCCTTTTGGAGGATATCACCGCCGACCCAGCCGGAGAAGTCTATCTCATCCGAGACAGCCGGACAACAGCAGCTACAGAGCCACCCCTATCTACAGTTCAATTATACACACGGCGAGGTGTCGTGTATATTATGTATATTTGTTTTCGATCAATCAAAATGCGGTTTAAATACGGTTTCAACCAAAATAGAGAACTTCGGGGATTGTGATACGTCATTGGCTGGTTAAAGTGATCAATTTAATACATGCAATATTCAACATACGCTCCCTCTAGGGAACGGACGTGGACTGAGTTTGGTATGTAAACAAGCTATTTTTTACAGTTTGTAATTAAAGAAACATTTTTCCTGCAATTAAGTTTGTAACAATAACTTTTTATGATAATAATTCCACTCAAAAGGATTGTTTCACGAATTTATTAGAGAGACCGCCAACTGAATGTTCCTAAATAAATCATCGAACATTGCCGACCGCTTTCCAAAAGCAATTTATTATGTCTACACTCATTTAGTAGGCATCTTTATAGACATATATTTGAATTCAACTGAAGTCCTTACTTTACGAACCATTCACTGAACGTTAATAATAAACATCGAGTCTTTCATCCATCCTCAAAAACATTTATATGAACGAAATGTTTTTATTCCCTACTTGTTAAAGAACAAGAAAAGTCTGAAAAAAATTCCACATATTTCTCATTATTATTGTGTTCTCAAAATGGAGCATTAAGTGTTCAAAAATAGCTTCCACGCCTTTTTAGATAGCTCCCGGTTAGGTCTGCGTCCCACGCGACATGAACTGTCGACGGACGAACTTTCTTTTTTTTAACATTTTATTAATTGGGAATATTAAAAGTAATACACGTAAAAAAAGAGAACAAAACCATTCACAGATATTCACAGAAATACGTGAAATATACAAAAATCGGTTGCTTTTTATATGTAAATATATTTTATTACATTGGGTTTCTATATATGCGTATGTAAATTAAAGTGGACACGCGTATGTATTATGATGAAGAAATTCCGGAGGGCGACGCGTGAGACCATTAAAACCTTCTACCAAAGCGAATCTCCTCCATCCTACGAGCCCTATGCACCACATAGGGCACGTAGGATGGAGGAGATTCGCTATATTTCTTTGATCTATCGACAAAACTATTACAAACATTTCTGTATTTTTACAAAACAAGCAAAAATACTACAACGTTTTCTCAAATAAATTTACCGTATCGTTAGATCATTTTTGTATGTTTACAATACAAGTAAAAATACTACAAAGTGTTTTCTCAAATTAATTTACAAAACCATTAGAAAAATGATGTATTTTTACAATACAAGTAAAAAATAATACAAAGCGATTTCTCAAATGAATTTGCAAAACCATTAGAAAAATTCTATATATTTACAATACAAGTAAGAAATACTGCAAAGCGATTTCTCAAATATTTATAAAACCATTAGAAATTTTTTGTATTTTTAAGATACACTCGAAAAATACTACAGTACAATTTGTTAGATCAATTTACAACGCGTCATCCAATTTCGCACTGGCGATGCGATGGGCCAATACCTGCAATCTGCATCTTGATCTACAGAGACGAAACTGAATTCCTACTAACACCTTTGGCTTTGAATTTGCACGTGGTCAGTGGGAACATGTTAAAAATAATATTATAGACATACAGATACAAGGGATCCTGTCGAATTCAAATAATTAGTAAATGGACGCGAGACTAGCTTTCAATGATTGAGGCTATGTTGTCATTATTCTACTCACCGGATTTCGGATCCCTCGTACGGCTTCGATCAGCGCGACCGATCTCACGTCCCGCTCAGTTGTTCGCCGTGTTGGTTGCGTTTTCTATAGAAGAAACGCTTACCGCTTCCGTTTCATAGATCATCGGGATTGCCCGCGCAAAGGAAAGCAAAAAAAGTGACAAAGTAGCCATCTAGAATTATTCGTCATAGTTTATATTTTCACAAGTATTAAAAAGAAAAAAAAAAGAAATATGAGATATTAAATAAGATTTTATTGACATGATATTGAAAAACTAATAAAAATATGAGAAAAATGTCTGTTTTAAAATTCGCAGTTTTAAATATTACAATCAAAGGGGTCAGTAAGGGGAAATTTCAAATTATACTGACGAGCTAAACGTATAAGTGGACAGTTCTGGGCATAGTTCGTATGACCTTGGAGTATTCAGCTGTTAATGACCGAGACCTCAAAAACATAACGTCTTGTAAAGTAGGTCAGTGTGGCTTATTAAACTGTATTTTCTTAAAATAAGCTCTCATACGAACATACTCCCTGGCAGTCGGCGAATTCGAGCACCACATAATGTTAAAAATTACATTTTATTCTTAAACCAATACTTTCAGAGTATCTGTTTAGCTTATCGACAATGACTTATAGTCCGCGGTGGAGTTTTCAATGACGACTGAGTCATCACCACCCTCTGGGTCGCAGAGTTGTCGGAAGGAGGAGTAAATATATATTATCTTGTTAACCTTAATAATAAGTTAAGGAATGCTATCTTTGTTTAGTTTTTTTATCGTTTACTTTTTTTACTCTTACATGTTCACTTAATTGCCACACTTACTAGTTCTTTGCTATGTATAATTTTTGTGTTTTTTTTATATTTTATTGTAAACTTTTTTAAATCATTCTTATGTTGCTGAAATTCCACTCGTCGATGCGCTTTGTAGCTGCAAGATTTTTTGTGATGTTAGCTCTCATATTATGTAAATGTTATCAACTATCAAATATCTAAATTTAGCAAATGGGGTCTAGAATTTCAACCGTCCATGTGCTCAGTAGCTGCAAGACTTGTTGTAATTTAACTTCTATTTTTATAAATTTGTTTTTATTTCGTTTTTTTTAATATCACTTAAACTCTAAATTTCATTGTCAAATAACTTTTTTTTTAAAAGGCAAATAGGAGCTAGACTTCTCACTATCCATGCGCTCTGTAGTTACAAGACGTGCTGTAATCTAGCTCCTTTATATCATAATTGAAGACGAGGAACTAGAATTCCAACCGTCCATGCTTTCTGTAGCTGCGAGACGTGCTGGGGTATTTATTTATTGTACAGCGCCCTTGAGGTGATTTTCACAAAAATATATGTATTCTCGGCCTCTTAAAATTATAGTTCTTTATACACTTAGTATAAAATCTACGAGGATGTATAGCACAGTTTTTTCTTATAGAACTTAAAAAAACTAATAATGGCAGTGTCACTAACATAAACTCGACCTGGGTAATTATCCCATGATTAATATCATAAAATTGATCATATAACAATTTTCAATCTGCGAACCCACTAACTTCTTTTCAGCATCAGTAGTGAACGTTTTGAGAAAACCTTATACGTGTATTTTTTGCATCTTTATGTAAAAAAGGTCATCCAGATACGATGCGATTTGTGTCCCCATTCAGCGCTTTGTGCACCATTAGGCGCTGAATAATATGATATGATAGTTTGTTAATTTATTTCACAGTTTCAAAATGTACAGAGGTTTTTTGTTTCAGGTCTTAACTGGCTAGGAAAGTATTTTGTTACCATCTTTTTATGCGTATTTTTTTCATTTCATTAAATGACGCTTAAAAAAATTCAAATAATAATAATATCAAAACATTCGAAATAGATAATAATTAGAAAACTTACAGGTAATATTAAAAATGGAATCGTTAAATAAAATTAAAAATAAAACAGAAATAAGTTACAAAACATTAAAAAATTCAAAATAAGAGGAGATATTTGGCAATTAAAAGCAATAAAACTTTTAGTTACAAAAATGATAAAATATATATTATTTTTTTTAATTTTTGGTCGTTTCACTGAAACTTATAATGATTTATTTTGCCGCAGAAAACAAAGGGAACTAGTAAAATATAAAGAACCATTTTTTTATTTTATTATTATTTATAAATCACATAGCACAAAGTAGTTTACAAGTATAATACATTGAATTACATTCTCAATTCGGGACATAAATAATATTAACATAAAAAAAAAAACACATATTGAGCACAACAAAGAAACAAAGCAAGTTTAGCACCTATATAACTAAATATAGCACAACAATATATACGCTGAAAACCCTTTCTTACACAAGTAAAATAACAATATAAAAAGAAAACACTTTTAAAAATGAAGAAAGTCGTGAATCTACTAAGGGAAATAAAGTCGTTAACATCACATGCCACGCAGACGATGCAGCATAGTGATGATGAGAACATATCCATAGCGAAGTAGACTCGAGAGTGGCTCGATGATTTGGGGGCCACACGAACTGAAGTACTCTCTTATGATAGAGAAAATCCAAAAGAACTTTTTGAGATATCTCTACATGCGAGAGTGCGGGTATTATCCTTGGCTCTACTCGACCGAGTTTCTTCAGGGTATGCTTGGCTACATCAGTTTAGAGACTAGAAGTAATGTGTATTTGATTACACATTTTTATCGATTGTTGCGCGGTATGATCGATAATTCTGAAATTATGATGAGCATTGGTTTGTATGTTCCTGACAATTACCTAAGACAGCGTCAGCATAGATTGTTTCATATTCAGATATTCAGGACCAAACCTGCCTATGGTTATGCCTGTTGGAAGGGCTACCGCTATGCTGAACAACATCGCTCTGGATATTGATCTGTTCCATGTATCCGAAGGGGTTTACCGGAGCAGGATTCTTCTACTACTTTGACATGAGTCACTTTCGTGTATTTTTTTATATTTTTTATAATATGTACGTATTGAATATATTTTTGTAATGTCTATGTTATATTTAAAATAAATTAATTGAATTGAAAAATATCCATCTCAGTAAGTAAACATCTGGATGCCTGAGAAATGTCGTTGAACACATGATTATTGGAAACATGATTCGGATTTACAAAACGTGTGTCGCACCAATCATGGTGTATACAATAGGAGCGAAGATAGATGGAGAGAAAAGAAAAATACGAAAAACCAAGTAGAAAAACTAATTATAAAAACTATGACATACTTATGACAGAACAAAGTTTCCAAAGTGATCACTTAAACCATCCAATGACAGGTCATAGGCTCTGTAATAGTCTAGGTTTCCATGGTTCCATCTTAAAAATATTCTAAGCCTCCCTTGAAAAATAATACAATAATCATGCGGTATTAACGTTCGTGACTGACGTGATAAAGAGGTCATGATTGGAATGACGTATTGTTCATCGTGTAAAATAAGCGAAAACACTGCCGATGGCTTCACGAGGAATGATCTATAATTTTTAATCACCAGTTAGATGAATTACCTGTTCTTTTATAAAAAATCGGATGCGCGGTGGTTCGACACCGCAAATTATGTCGTAGTAGGATATAATATATTACCTCCGCCTTCGGAGACAACTGTCATCGATCTAAGGTGATGCAGTGATCCTAGTCTGGGGCTGCAGACTGCGAATGCCCCCTGAGAGTCTTAACCACCCTCGCCCATTAACAAGTTATGAGGTTCTTTCGTCCTGGATGTCATAATCGGTTTTTTCCAAAAAATATTGAAAATAAAAGAAAAAATAACACATGAAAGCTGATATTAATTGTTTTATGCAAAAAAAACATGTTTAAGCAAATCAATGGTATTATGCAAAATGCTCACATTTAACAATCTTCGAGTATGTCCAAATGCTTGCAGAAACATGGGCAGAATGGTGAATGTTACACAGTGTGCAAAGTGGCCACTTTAACCAGCCAATGACAGGTTATAAGCCCTGTAAATGCCTAGACTTCCATATTCCCTTCTCAAAAACGTTTTTCGCCTGTGTTGAAATAAATTTAAATGCTCACATTTAACAATACTCTACCGTATATATTCATGTATAAGTAATCTTTTAATATATTTCAGTGATATAAATTATTATTTCAGGAAAAAAAATACTTCCAAGAAAGTCAGCACTTGTATGTACACCAAATCTAATTTGAAAAATGTTAATGCTATTTTCTTGTTTTTGTTTAACAAAAAGCATTAAACAATAATTTTACGCTCAATACTCAGTTTAAATATGAAAGAGACAAACACCCAGGATAAATTTCGATGCATCGGGCACTGCATTGGTACACGAATCGCAAAATCTTATCTTGATCATTCAATATATACGTACAGGCAAACTGATCAGTATCAAGCTTCAGGTGCCAGTCAAGGTACTATGCCATATTCCCATAGAAAACTTGTTAAATAAATATTTCATGCCTACAGACCGGACCCAAAACCCCTTGTATACGCGCTAACCACTTGACCACGAGGCGCACAAATTATTTTGGTTATTCATTGAAGGAAAAAAATGTGTTGTCTCGAATATTACAGGTCTGCCAAACCGAAACGCGTTGTTTACATTGATAGAGTATTTTTATGCAACAATCGATGCATTTAAAAAATATGTCATTTCATGTTTTGACATAATTGAATTTAATTAATTAATAAAAATAAGATATTCTATCCACTCCCGCCTAGATATGCAAGGGGGTAAAATTACCGCGGTATTTTACGGGAATTTTTACCAGATTTTGGTAAAATACGGTATTTTACGGTATTTTTCGGTAAGAAACGAATTTGACGCACCAATTTTTATTTTTCAAAGATATTACAAATTCGAGTAGCTTTGTTTTAGGACACTTTACATAACTGTGAAAACCAGGTTTAGATCCATCTGGTGGTGGTAGAGATTTATTATAAGTATGGGACGTTCAAGGTCATTCGGTATGTACTTTTTAAACTTTTTTTGATTAAAAAACCTTTTTATGTTTTGAAATTTTACAGGACCGGTGGACATAGGGTCCTTAGTAAAACCACCACTCGTGCAGTGATTTTTTAAAAAAAGGTGCTTAAAATCAATTGTTTGTGTATAATTACGTCCCTATAGATTTTATAGAAAAACAATATACGGAAGTCTGAGAAAATACAATTTATTTGAAAATCGCAATGTTTTTTTTACTTTGGATCAATGTTTTCCAAGAATCACGTTTGAACATCAAATACATTTTTTTCAAAATAGCGGAAAAGCAGTATTTGCACTAACTTTTTGATAGTTGACCTATCAAAAGTTATCATCATCATCATTCCATGTCCGCTACCTAGTTGGAGCATATGGTGTTTACAAAGATCCTCCAGGCATCTCGGTGGGCTGCCAGCTCCTGTGCATCCTCACAAGTCAGGTTCGCATCTCGCAGTTGTGACATTTCATTAGGTGGCCATGACAAATTGTCATACGACGTATGTATGTAAAGGAGCATTAGGAAGTTGAGCTCATGTAGTGAGTGCGGTGCTATATATTACGTGGAGTGGGCTAGACATCAAAATGACTACGATCATCCAGCATACGGCATGGATTATGCATTGACAGATATTGAGAATAAGATTTAAAGAATGGTAATGAAGATATTTTATCAAGCTATATGTTTTTTTATCTTCAACAAAAATATTCCCTTCAACTTTATCGTACGAGACGCGTTTCCGCCTCGTATAAAGAATAGTGAGACTGTGAAAATCTCGGCAAGGCGCTGGTATTCTACTGCGAGCTGCGATAGGTATCAGTAGCCCGTAGGTATGAATATTTATTCCAAATACTGTCGGCTGACGGTGGCGGCTGGCAGGTTGTAAATCCGCTTCTGGATTCGGCTGAGTCCAGGAAAGGTGCAGTGAAGATCTGAAGACGAAGTGGCGAAGTAATCGGGCAGAGTAGAGTTAAAAGAGAGTGTTTACTGTTTTCGATCGATGTCTTTATTTCTCACATGTGCGCATATTTATACAAGGTTACAAAATCTGACCCTACGGTTAACTTAGGTATGGGAATGGTGCCGGCCCCCCACTCTTGCCGAGTATTCTCCCGAGCGGCCAACGTAAATAGGCGCCCTCCAGCCAACGTATAAGTCCCGACCCCCGCCCCGTTCCTCTATTGCACAATCGAGCGCCGACTAGAGAGGACGTGAAAGGGCCGCTAGCTTGACACGCTCCGTTCAATTCGTCCTCTATACGGCAGCTGCCGGTTAGACACGGAATTAGCCTCGCAGACTCATACATACTAGGTTACATATTAAATACAACTAAAATAATGATTGAAACATTTATACTAACATACAATAATTAAATAAAGGACTATGACGTCGGCTACATTTATAAAAGTCAAAATTCTTTACGTTCTTAACGTCCAATCAGCATGGCCAAATACAAAAATCTACAATATTCGAAACAGTTGATACCTCGAAAATAGCACGAAATTTTAGTGTCTGATTTTGCATAATTCCTCATTCACTGATGTTTAGAATAATGATCGGGAGTCATTTTTTGTTTTGTTTTTAAAGCTATATAAATTAATGCTGAGGTTCAAATGAAAATAACTCAAAATAATATTTACATATTCTTTTACTATCTGCTTATCCATTGTAGGAAATCTTCAGTTCAATCTTTTAAATAATAAATAATAAAATGCAATTTTATGAAAAAACACAATACGCATACTCAAATGGACTGCCGTGTTTTGTCAATACGATATTTTTTGCTTTGTGTTATTCCACATAAATGTGTTGAGGAAGTCCATTAGCTTCATAAATACATAAATTGGCATATTTGTCTTAACCTTGGCCAAATTTTAACTAAATAGGAGCGAAGGTTTTTACAGTCACTGTTATCAATATGTTTCTTTTTTGGATTATACCGTGTGTGTTGGATTTGTTCCGACGTTTCGGCTACCGTTGCGAGAGCCATCTTCAGGGTAAACTGAGTGACTTACTCACCCTAAGATGAAGTTTACCCTGAAGATGGCTCCTGCAATGGTAGCCGAAACGTCGGAACAAATCCAACATACACGGTATCACCCAAAAAAGAAACATGTAAATATGAACTAGATTGGTTGGAAGAAATTGCCATTTGGCAATATGACCGCCAATGTACAAATAACATTATGTACATAAAGTTAAATAAATAAATAAATTATGGAATTCACCGTTCACATAACCCAATGATTACAGTTATTTTAAAAGTTATAAAGTTTCAAACATTCAGTGGATAGAAAAATCACTTTCCTGAATAAAAGTCCAAATGTGACAACCGTGGTTTATCCTTAAAGGTACAGATATATAAACATATTACAACAGAAAAGAAGAACATTGTAGAGAAGATAATATATAAATCTAGGCATCTACAGGGCTTATGACCTGTCATTGGCTGCTTTTAGTGGCCACATTAAATATTCTGCCCATATTTTAACATCTTTACTCTTTATTTTTTTATCTATTGATGTTTGTAAGGTTAAGGAGCTGAAACCTTTATTTATGCGGGTGAGATTCATTTAATTAAATCATTTTACCCACATACTAGGCAAAACCAGTTTTTTTTATTAAATTTCTGTACTTCTTCGTGGACCGGGTGGATTTATCAACAATATTTTGAATTTGTTCAAAATTTTGTAGACAAAATTATTCGCAAAATGTTTTTAATTTCTTTTTTCACATGTTGATATTAACAGCTCCCCGGGGAGTTGAATCCAGTCCAAAATTTGGACAAACTCAAAATATTGTACAGATATCTTTTTTATGTTAGCCACTGATATACAATAAAAAAAACAAACATATTTCTGTTGCACTTTATGTAACAAAAAAAACTGGCATAGGTCTCTATCGTCCTTTCGTGTCGGGACTGAGTAAATTTTGTGCGGGCCGCAACCCTTCTCCGTCATATTATTTTTTTAGTCTTATGAAATTATATTATTGCTTTTTATACAGTTTAATAATTTTTCTAAGCGCAAGGGTACTAAACAGAATAAGGATAAAAAAATAATTTGAAAGTAAAAAAATGAATAGAATTAACTAAATGGATAAATGTGCATGTCCCATTTTCTAATCAAAGCGTTATTCTCACTATAAATTATGGGGTAACGCTCTATGGAGTTGTGTTATTTGAGCACGTTGGGTTTAGGAGCTTGCTTGATTAACGATTCAATATATTGAGCATAAATGAATTCAGAATTCATAAAATTATAAAACCTTTAAGCGTTTTTTTATTACATTTAATCTCATGATAAAAAATAATAATATTAGGATGTACGTAGTGCGTAGATGATTCGCAGATGTTACCAGGATTGACAATATAAAAAAATATATATTTTTTTGTGGTAGTTTTAGATATCAGACATTGTATTAGATATCCCCGCACGAGCGAGAGCTCGAGGTCAGCCACGAGCCACCCGATGGACCGATGGCGAGATGGACCCGTGGAGAGAGAAGCTGACCGATGAGCTGAGACATGAGACAGGAAGAATCGGAGACTGCGCACCAGAAGGGCTGACCTCGGGTGAACTGGAATGAGACACCGAAGAAGAAGATGAACGTTCGGATCCCAGAAGATAAGTTAAAATAATATCCTACCTCCCAGATTGATCCTGTCGAGATGACTGGAGGCCGAGAGATGGATTACGCGGAGATGCGGTAGCGGGAGCGGTATGCGAATGCGGTTGTATCGACGACACGGTGGCGGTGGTCAATTCTTTACTAGCTACTGGCCTACTGGGCGGATAAGGGACACGGGTACAAATGCGGCTGAGCATGTTTTGTTCAATGTGGGTACCATTAATAAACATAAAACTTTAAATAAGTACACTAGCGGACCCGACAGATGTTGTTCTGCCCAAACATTGGCTTGCCTGCTAATACCCTAAAAAAAATACATTTATTGATAAGCGTACCCAGGTACGTGTTTATAATCAAATTCCAAAACTAAAATTAATTAATATTCATATCACCAATATTTTGGGTTTGTCCAAATTTTTGTAGACAAGGACTGAATTCAACTCCCTGGGGATCTGTTTATATTAACATATTACAACAGAGATGAAGAACATTTAAGAGAAGGTAATATAAAAGTCTAGGCATCTACATGGCTTATGACCTGTCAATGGCTGATTTAAATGGCCACTTTATACACTGTTTAACATTCACCATTCTACCCATATTTGAACATCTATATCATAAATAAAAGTTTCAGCTCTTTGACTTCACAAACATCAACAAATGAAAGAATTGAAGGAATATAGATGAGCAAAAATGGGCAGAATGGTAAGTGTTACACGGTGTGTAAAGTGGCCACTTAAACCAGCCATTGACAGGTCATTAGCCCTGTTGATGCCTAGACTTCTATATAACCTTGTCTTAAATGTGCTTCATCTCTGTTGTAACATTTTAATAATATTCATATATTGAATTGAAGTAGGTACCTGGGTACTTGATTATGGTTGAATTCCAAAACATAAAATAATTCATTTTCACATGTAGAATTCTTTTTGCAAATGTCAATAAATCGGTTCGGCCGTTTAGGAGAAGTTCAGTGACATCACACATACAGAAGAATTATATATATATATATATATATATATTATATAAAGATAATATCGGCGCAGCCAGTAGGCGTATGAGAAAAACAAAAAGTAACGACATATAACAAAAGATGTCGATGCTGTCGTCAGATGACATGAAATTGATGCATAAAAACTTGCATATTCAATTTACAACGTCAGTATTTTTTAATACAAATCTGCATTATTTATTCAAACCTGTACTTAAAAGTATACACTTTTTCTCAGTAATTAAAATATTTTTATTTTATTCTTTTTGTAAATTAAGACAAAAAAAAAAAAATTTTATAAGTCTAAAGCTAAATGTTAATAAAAAAAAACTATGTAATAAAAATATATTTTTAATTCGTAGCATACATTTATCATGGTGATATTATATTGACGTAAGCATTATGTACATGTATTTAAAATCGTTTCAAATCTTAAAAACAGATGATTCATAGTTTTCGGACAGTGTATTATTCCATCAGGGCGTAAAATTAACATTAAATCTCTTAAAAATAGCTTTAAATATTAAATTCATACCTTTTTAGTCACAACATAATTTGCGTTTGTCAATCCATCAAACACAAGATTCTGGGAACAAAATGATTAATTTTCCTAGCGCTTTCACGAACAAACGGACCCGACAGACGTTGTCCTGCCCGAACGTTAGCTTGCCTGCTATTAGCTGGTTGAACAAACATTTTTTTCGTTAATAATTCCACACGTTATTTATTTTGGACTTTTTTAAGCTATTGACATATTCGTAAAAGGGGTTTGTTTTTTTGTTTTATCTCCATGTGTGATTGGCTAAGAGGCCTCATCGTGCTCAACTTAAAATCATGCAAATACGTGAAAGCGTACTGATGAAGAAAAGTCAGACAGCGTTTTACCCTGAGCCTTCTAAAATTATGACACTTAATTCATGCCTAATGCGAATTTAGCCGTTCTTTAATCGCCAGCAGTGTTGAGTGATGTGAGCTTGACATTTAATTCGAAACCATAATAAATTACGAAAATAACAAAATACATTGTTTTAACTCTTCATATTTTTTTGTACGAAATATTCCTAATCAGCAAAAGTGCTGTTCTATGTGTATATGATTTATTATGACACAATAGTTTTAATAAAAAGTCGATAATTTAACATTACATATCACTAACATAGGCTGTTAGAACTGTTTTGCTCGGGTGTTTTTTAAGTACGTATATGTTTTGTATATTTTTAAGGTCATTAAAAAGTTAAGTGAAGAATTTTATTGCTGTATTTACAAAACTGTTTTTTTTTCAATTAGTTCAAGGTTGTTTGCAAGTTAAATTATTTGACGCTCTTGTATTTCTTGTGAGTATATTGCAGTTAAAAATTAATTGAATATTGCTTTAAAATGAAAAGAAAAATGCTTGATTGTGTCGTGAAAGCGTGCAAAAACAATTTGAACTTAAGGAAAATTTCATTGAAAATAAGGTACTTAGATACTTGTTTATCATTGAATTCCAAAACCAAAAGCTATTGATATTTAAATACTAAATTTAAGTAGGCACTTAGGTATTTGTTTATGGTTGAATTCCAAAATTAAATGTATTTTTATTCCCGAACGTTGGCTTGCCTGCTATAAGCTGGTTCAGCAAACGATATTTCGTAAATAAGGACACACCATATTTAGTATTTCTTTTTTTGAGATCTTTATAAATTTGTCTATCTTCTCATGTGAATGGCTAAGAGGCCTCGTTGTTCTAAAATCAAAATCGTGCAAAAACCACTACTCTAGTACCATAATCCATGGAGAAAATACAGGAAAATGTGTTAATTAAGAAAATTCAGACCGCGATTTACCCTGAGTTCTCTAAAATTATGGCACTCAACCCATGCCCAACGCGAATTCAGTCATTTTTTTAATAGTCAACCGTATTTTGACGTGCCCTTGACATTTAATGTAAAACCGAAAGAAAAGAAAAAACTAAGATAGACCAGATTTTGTCTTAAAGTAGTTTTTTTTTTGTCCTAGCTTTAATTTTATTTTGTTTGTACCTGTATAAAGTATAAAAAAATGTGTTTACTATTTTTAGAATGGACTGTATAAGTCCTTCAATAAATAAATAATTATAAAAAATGACTATCGTGAAAACGAGCTAAAACTTTCCGGATAAAAGGAAATATACTTTTCATTGATATGTTGGTACCTAAGTTCTTGCTTATGATTGAATTCCAAAATTAAATATCCTTAATATTCAAATATCGGATTCAATTACAAAGGTAGGTAATTAACTTTTTTAATTAAAAAAAATATCAACATTCTCAATTTTTTTTGGAATATGCATTTCAGTCGAATCCAACCCTGGAAAATTAACTAAAACACATATATGCTTGTAACTTGTTTTCCACTCAACATATTGAGGATGTTTTTGTTTGTAAACCTCGAGAACGTGAATTAGAACATTTTGCAATAAACCGCACGTAAATCTGTCAAGTTTTTTTTGAGTTTTTGCGAGACACAACACGGCGATTCATTTTTATATTTATAGATCCTTATAGACCTACCTATTCGCATCTAAAAGTGGATAAGGTTCTGCATAGGAACCATAAATGTACATTAGAACGCATTTTTTTATAATTTTTCATAAATCTTTTTTCAGTGTGATATTAATTTATCAGTCCACAAACTGGTGTCTTAATCGTAATAACGATAATAGTGCCACGTTGTTATTTTACATAATTTTTTTTAGTAATTTTCACGCTTGGTGGAGATCAGAAAACGATGACGATATTTAATCGACGAATATTTAATGACGATCCAAAAATATATTCTTACACGCGGTCAAAATTACAGCATTTAATTGGACCTCGAAGTTTCTCTTAAATGTATAAAAACATAATAAAAATTATAGCAATAAAATAAACTTCTTTATATGACGTCAGAAGTTTTTCTTAATCAACCAATGATATAGTGTCGTGATAGATTTTCGATATCCAGGAAGCCAGCCCTCCAGTCGGGACAACTCGTCGAAGAGAATTAGTAACGTCAAGCGCAAAGTGATTAAAAAATTACAAAACTTAAAAAATCGTACCGACGATAATATGATTTATAAATAAATCATTGAAAACAATTTTCGGGTAAATTCGACATTCTGATAACAAATAATATTTAAAAAAAAAAACAATGAACTTCTTCATTATACGATTGTTCTCTAGTTTGCCGGGAGTTGCCCAAATTACTATATAAATTTAATTTTGACGTGATTCAAATTCTATAAAATCTTGTGTCTTCTATAATATTAATAGTTTTAAAATGATTGATTGAGACTGCCACGTACGAGCCCGTTCACACGTATCACGCAAATTCACTCGGTCCGGTAAAATTAGGGTGGGTAACACATATTTATTATTTTTCTTTTTGGTTTCATTTCATAAGTTTCTATTCACGGATAAAAATTTGCTAAAAGAAATCGAATGGAGATATGTTGAACTCATGGTGTTCTGATTCGTGTTTTTACCTGCCTATTGATGTACCAACAGTTCGCACCAACTATGCACAGAACTCTCCTCTGATTCGCTTGGCGATTAATTATAATGTATTTTTCAATAACATAGACATATTTAACTGCAGTAAATTCACTTTTAAAACAAGAATTATAAAAATATTTTCTAAAAAAAAATTTAGTTTATTTAAAATAAAAAAAATATTTTTACATTACAAATTTAAGTTATTTCTATTCACTCATATCAAACACACACTCACCCTGTCCATAAACCCACCCTCACACCCATACACACGCATCCCCACCCAAAAAAACTCGCACACATGCACTTCTATGAATAAATATCTAACTAAACTAGATTTTTATAATTGTATTTATACGGAAAACTGATTTGGCTTTATTTTATGTTTTTTTTATAATGTTGTGTATATTTTTTTGTATTGCTGTTATTTTTCTGAAAAAACAAAATAAAATAATAAAATAAAATTGATAAATGAAATAATAAAAAAGTTAATGTTTGATGAATCCACCTAATGCTCTTTCTGTCGTTCTTGACCATGTTCATCAAGTCAGCAGTAGAAGAAGACATACGTCGTTTGGAAAGGAAAACATATGCGTCCTTAATTGTTTTGTCTCTCTCTTGCGTCCGATTGCTGTCTATCTCGCTGTCATGTGAAACGTTTTCAAACGTTTTTAGGTTATCTATTGGTGAAGATACTTTAATTTTCGTATATTAATATTTATTTTATATTATTTTATGCCTACCGATTGTTTAGTTTATTGAGAAAAATCACATTTAATTTTTTTGTTCTTACCAAGAATCGAACCCGGAACTTTCCATTCGTGAGTCGAGCGTCTTCACCACTACACTACGGAGGCCGCCGGGATATTTAATATATTATAACTGTGAGGTTTTGGAAGCATTATTTTTAGTAACAGATTTTATTTTTTAAATAAATATTTGTGTCCTTATGATTTACCCAAACTATTTATTTATTAGAAAAAAGGAACCAAGTTGTGGTAGAGCGGGGTGTGAAGTTTGGACCTCTGATCCTCGGGTCCGCGACACTATTCACAGGACCACACCCCGGTTCATTATTATATTCGGATTGCTCCTAACAGGAAAAAATAAATTGTAAGTCTCGAAAGGGTGAAATTTTAGTGTCCGAGATCTTAAGTAATTAATTGAGGCCCGCAGGGCCGATAAAGCTAGGTCCGAAGGGCCGAATCTCCTAGCATGTAACAGTCGGCGATAGCCGTGATACCTGGTTTTCAAAAAGTGTATGTTTGCGTAAAATAAACTGTACGAGTATATTCATAGAAACTGAAATAACTTTTAACTATAATTCTTAACATTTGAAGTAACTTTTTGAAAAAAAAATGTATATTTGTTTTTAATCAAGCAGATTATTATATACAAGAGAAGCTCTCGATATATGTGTACATACGTTTCAACGGAGATAGACAACTTCAGAGATTATGGTCTGTTATTGGCCGTTATGTGATCAGTTTACTTTTGTAACATTCCTTTAGGGAGCTGACACGGATTAAGTAAGTAAACATACTATGCTTACAGTTTATAATTTAAGTTCCATTTTGCCCGCTAGTTAACTCTGTTTATTTTTAATTTTTATATTTCTTTTCAAAATGATCGTTTGAGTTCGCGCATTAATCAATAAGACCACCAGTTGAGTGTTCCAAAATAAATCATCGAACAGTGCCGACCGCATTTCAAAGGCAATTTATTAAGTCTACACAAATTAAGTAGAGGCGTCTTCATAGACACAAATTTAAATCTAACTGAGGCGGTATTTTACGAACCTTTCCCTAGCAGTTAATTATTTTAATACACAGTGCGCCTTTCAACCCTTCTTCTAATTATCTCACTGAGTATTATAAAAATGATAAATCCAGCTAAAGCAAAAGACGGGATACAGATTATTATAATAATGAAACTTTGAAAGACGCTTACCAATGTATCTTATTTTAAATACATACCTACCTACATTATTCGAAAAATAAATCACACACAAAATAGTAATTAAAAAAGTAAATATTATAATATGCATGGTGTTCATTAAACCCTGTCACATCCTGAACCACGATGATCAGTATGAGCCAGAAGACATTTGATACATTTTTGAAAAACGGATTCTTATACAAAATGCGCCACTGTTGGTAAGTAGAGAAGGGTTTGACATTTGCAAAAAAAAAAAATATATTTGAAAATTAATTATGTACTCTTTTGTAATTCAACCATAAACAAGTACCTAGGTACCCACTTAAATTCAATATTTGAAAAGGAAAATAAAACTAGCAGTTTACAATGGAGTTCTAGCGACAACTTTAATGTAATGAGAGAAGTATGAAATTAGATAAATGATGAAAGTAGGCTGAATGCTGTCGAAATGCGATCCCTCAGGAGAATGTGTGGTAAAACGATGTATGATAGGTGCACAAATGTCGAGATCCGTGAACTGCGTTCGAAAGGCTGAGACGTGCATTATTGACATAATCAAGAAAGGGATGCTGCGTATGTTTGGACATGTAGAGCGAATGGAGAGCGAAAAAAAGGCTAAATGGATCTACGATGGGTGTAACGGACGGTTAAATATGTAAATGAAATGCAATAATATAGTTAGGGCCCCCGGTATCTGTAGGCTAAATGTTGGACCCACAATAAAGGATGAATATTCCACTTTCGGGTCTGACTTTAGCGATACCGGGGTACTATAAAGCAGGAATTTGTGTTACAGGCCCTAAAAAGGGCCTGAATCTAGACGTTTGACGCGTTATTGCCCTAACATGCATATTTGTATAAAGACTAAGGACTGCCTTAAAAAAGGCATTTGTAATTGATGTGGCGCGTGCGGCGGCTCCCAGCGAAGTGACCGGGCCGAGCGCCGGCACCTCCCTATATGCACTTTGGGGGAGGCGCGCCGGCCGGGTATAGTGGGAGCGGTATTTCCCCCCCCACTCCCGTATTGGCCTAACGCCGGTTCGGACGCAGGTAGCGGGAGCCCGCAACACGCCCTATATAATGTGTACATTTTAAAGAATAAATATTGAGTTCGCCTCGAGACATCAAGTTAGTCTGATCGTTTCATTTCGTCACCCCGCCCGACCTCCCGCTCTACTACTGGATCTACACCTTGGACTTGACCATCGCTTCACCCCAGGACTACGAACCAGTATCTTCCACCGACCTACGCAGTGACACCGGACTTGAGAGGAATTTCGAGACTACATAACTTTCGGGATTTACGACCCCGAGAGCGACGACGGCAGCGAGACACGGCCAACACCTACCCCCTTGCTACAGGATTGTGGAATACAGTCCAAACTGTGACTTGTACAGTACAGTTTCTGGTCCTTCGAGCCGGATTGTGATCTTCAGCTGCCATCTACTTTGAGTCTTCAGCCGAGACGAATCTACGATGCCCGCCTCACTACGCTCTGGAAAGAACGCCGAGGAGCAGCCCACCAAGCCCGTATCGGATGGAGATTCCGATTCGGAAGGTGACATCACTCTTCAGGAAGAAGCAACCCCCTCGCCGACTGCGACTGACGAGACGCTGCAGAACGAGAGATCTGAGAGGCGTCGGGAGAGAAGACACTACGAGAAGCAAATCAAGCAACTGATGTCGCTTTTGGGAACTACAAGCAAGCCAGCCGCTCAGCCAGACACCGCGCAACTCGGAGCGCGGACCGCTCTGGCCCAGGCGGAGAAGGAAGCTACATCGAGCGCGCCCCAGGACCGGGACGCGCTAGTCATTGATCCTGTCTACCCCAAGAGGAACGAGCCTTTCTCTGAGGAGGACAATCAAGAGGCGAGGCCGAAGGAAACGGCGCGCCGCAACACAGAGAGATGGGTCGAGGAGCACACCAACGCCGAACCAGCCGACCGTTTCACGCTGGCACTCGAGGCCTTGCTGGCAAAGCAAGGAGGGAATCGAGGACAAACCCAGGAAGAGGAAACACGCATCGGCGCCATGCTCGCTCGACAGGGGAACGCCAGGGAGCTACAGGACTTCAGCGGCAGCCCCGTGCATTGGCCGGCATTCTGCGACCAATTCTGGGAGTCTTCAGAGCTGTGCCAACTGACGGACCCGGAAAACCTTCTCAGGCTGAAGAAGGCACTCAAAGGGCCCGCCCGGGCGCTAGTGGAGGGACTACTAGTGGAATCAAAGGATGTTCATAAGATCATGAGCACCCTCGAGACGCACTACGACCGCCCGGACGTCATCATGAGCACGCAGTTGGACAAGCTGCGAAAATCACCGCGACTGACAACAGAAAGCACCATGGACGATTTAGTGGAGTTCGCGATTGCCGTACGGAACATGTGCCTCACGTTGGAAAAGAGGCGCAAAGAACATCTGCATTCGGACGAACTGCTGAACGAGATGGTGCTTCGACTCCCGTTTTTCACGCGGCAACTCTGGGTGATGTCGCGGAAAGGAGCTAACAAGAAGGCAACACTTCGCGACTTCGTGGACTGGATCATGGTTTTCGCGGACAACGCCAAGGACGCCTGCGCCTTTGAAAAGACGAAGTTACCGGCGCGTGGAAAGGAAACAGTGTTCGCGGCGACGGAATCACGGCCAACAACAGACTCAAAGTGCGCGAAGTGCGGCCGTAGCGGTCATAAGTTAAGTGCATGTAACGAGTTTGCGAAGATGTCGTTATTGATGCGACGAGACTTTGTGCGAAATAGAAAATTGTGTTATCGGTGCCTGAGTGACGGACACCGAGCAAACCAGTGCCGAAGCACCGCTAAGTGCAACGTGGGTACGTGTACAGCGAACCATCACAAGTTATTACACAGCGAGCCGCGAGTGAATAGCGCCGACAGCGTTAGTGAAACCGCAATAGTGCCCGACGGGAATCAGTTTGTCGGGGTAATGAGCGGACCGAATAGTGACTCGAAAGTTCTATTAAAAGTGATCGAAGTGGAAATAAGCGGACCACGGGGACGCGTAACAGTGAACGCAATGCTGGACGAAGGATCCACTATCACGTTGATAGACAATGAAGTCGCGAACAAAGTGGGAGCCCGCGGACGCAGTGATGTGATCTCGATCCGCGGAATCGGTGGAAATAGTGCAACAATAGACACGCGCCGAGTGCAAGTGAACATAAAAGGAAATAGTGACATTTCATATCGCATTGGAGCGAACACAGTGCGAGAATTGAACCTTCCACAAGCGCCGTGTGCACGCAGTGGAACCGCAAACGGTTCGAGAATTGTCAAGCCACAAATGATCATCGGGCAAGACAACGCTGGCGTAATAGTGTCGCGGGAAGTGATAACGAACGGTGATGAAATCCGTTCAAGAACCTTGTTAGGCTGGGTGACTCACGGTAGAGTCAACGGCAGCGCACTGGCGCAAAACAACATTACGCTCGCGACTATGAGTAAATCAAAGTGCTCTACGGTAGTGAATCGCGAGTGTAGCGGGCTTGTAATGCCGCCCATAACCGCGGCAGTGAATCGCGCGCGTAATGGGCTAGTAATGCCACTCACAACCGCCGAAGTGAATAGCGAGTATAGCTCGCTAGTAATGCCGCTTACAATCGCGGAAGTGAATCGCGAGTGTAACGGGCCAGTAAGGCCGTTTGTAACCACCGAAGTAAATTACGAGTGCCGCAGACAGAACGAGCGTATCGTGTCGGAGCTACCCACAAGCCCGACTGACAGTGATAGTGCGCAGCAAACCAAGTGCTGCGTTAATTTAGCAAGTCTTGTAAAAAATAACTTCACAATCGACTCGTTGGGAGTAACGAGTGCCACGCGCGTTGACAGACAGATAACGCGCGCATACGCGATCATGCAAGCCACGACAAAACCTCTTCAGGATGGACATTGGGAGACTGGACTCTTGTGGAAAGACGGAGATACGTGGTTGCCCAACAATAGGCAACACGCTCTCAGCCGCCTGGAAGGAGTGGAAAGAAAATTAAGAAATAACAGAGAGCTTGCCGCCGCATATCATGAGAAAATGAACGGATACTTACAAAAGGGATATGCATCCGAGGTATGTGAAAGTGAATTAAATAACGTACCGAAGAGGTGGTACCTGCCACATTTTGCGGTCATTAATCCGAAGAAACCCGCCAAAATACGGGTAGTCTTCGACGCCGCAAGCAAGTATAGAGGCGTCTCTCTCAACGACAAGTTAATGGCCGGACCGGACCTATTATCATCGCTATTGGGAAATATGTTTCGATTCCGGGAGGGACATATAGCGCTTGCGGCGGACATAAGTGAAATGTTTTTACAAATAAAAATCACAAAACAAGATCAACTCGCTCAACTTTATCTCTGGCGAGATAATCCGGAGTCGATGCCGAAAACCTACAAGATGACGTCAATGACTTTTGGAGCCGCGTGCTCACCAAGTTCTGCGCAGTATGTGCGAAATACAGTGGCCGAACAGAGTCAGAACGAGTTCCCGGAGGCAGCGGCGGCATGCAAATCCAAATTTTATATGGATGATTATTTGGACGCCATGGACGATGCCGGCGCTGCTGAGAAAATGGTCCGGGAGGTATCCGAAGTCCTACGCCGAGGCGGGTTTACACTGACGAACTGGGCTAGCAACAAGAGTGAAGTGCTCAGTTCGGTGCCGCCTGAAGCGCGCGCCGCGCCGGCCATGCCGATATGCCTAACGGAAGCGCACGAGACGGCCGGCGCTACAAATGAATTCACAGGACGAGTCCTGGGAGTGACTTGGAGACCTGCCACAGATGAGTTTATTTATCAATTCGACGACCCACTCGGCCAGGGTAGCGACAGTTGGCCCACTAAAAGGGAGCTGTTGAGTGCAGTGATGCGAGTTTTTGACCCGGTCGGATTCCTGGGATGTCTCGTCATCCGCTCTAAGATGCTCCTACAGGATGTATGGAGGGCTCAAACCGGATGGGACGAAACGATAAGAGAAGATCATAAGACTAGATGGCAAAATTGGATCGCACAGTTAGAAAATTTAAATTGCGCCATCCCCAGATGCGCCATAGTAAGTCGGTGGAACCGCCGAGAACTACATCTATTCAGCGACGCCTCGGAAGTGGCGATCTGCGCAGTAGCTTACTACGTGGAGAACACGACCGAGGGCAAGAAGACCACCTTTATCAGCAGTAAATGCAAAGTGACGCCGTTAAAGGTGATGTCAATACCGCGCCTTGAGCTACAGGGCGCACTCATGGCGGCCAGACTGGCGGCCATCATCAGGAGAGAAACCCAGTGCGCCATAGAAAAGGTGGTGTACTGGACTGACTCCACAACGGTCCTGTGCTGGATCCGGTCGGAGCCGCGCGCCTACTCAACGTTCGTGGCCAATCGGCTAGGTGAGATAGACGAACTCACCGACGCCGCGGACTGGAAGTGGGTGCCGACAAAACTCAACCCCGCCGACATCGGTACGAGAGATGGCCGCCCGCTTGACCTGTCCCTCGAAGGAGTATGGTTCCAGGGGCCAGACTACCTCCGGCAAGGAGAAGAATCATGGCCTCGAGAAAAGAAGATGACGCCCACTCCGGACGATGCGATGCTGGAGAAGAAAGCAGAGCGAGTGGTACTGGCGATAACCACCAGCGAGGCGCTACCCGCGCCACAGCGATTCTCGTCGTGGAATCGCTTGATAAGGACAACGGCGTGGGTACTGCGCTTCGTGAGAAAAAGCGGCCGAAGAGACGGCGCCCGCGAAGTTGGCGAACTGACGGCCGGGGAGCTAGAAAATGCTGAGCTCCATTGGGTCCGTCAGTCGCAAGCGGACGCTTTCGGCGGCGATATACCTACCCTGAGACGGGGGGAGCGACTCCCTGCGCGGAGCCGCCTATACGGGCTGACGCCGCACATAGACGACAAGGGTGCCGTGCGAATGGGAACACGCTTGAGGAACACAGATACATCAGAAGGACTGAGGGCGCCTATAATATTGGATGGCGCCCATAGATATACCCGCCTGCTCCTGGAGGAGTACCACAGACGAGCCGGGCATCCGGGGACGGAGAGAGTGTTATGTGACGTGAGACGTAACTTCTACGTGCTCAAGTTACGAGGGACGCTGAGAAATATAAGTCACAGATGCGCCATCTGCCGAGTTCGGCGAGGACGAGCCGGCACACCGCAAATGGGCCAGATACCGGAGGCGCGAGTGGCCAGCTACCAACGACCATTCACCCACTGTGGGTTGGACTACTTTGGCCCCCTATATGTTACGATAGGGCGACGCCGGGAGAAGCGATACGGTGTTTTATTCACCTGTATGACGACCAGAGCCATACACCTTGAGTTGGCATCATCCCTGACAAGTGACGCGGCCATCCAAGCCATCAGACGGATGACCGCTAGAAGAGGCCAACCGAGGGTGATCCATTCCGATAACGGAACAAATTTCCACGGCGCCGACAGAGAAATGCGAGAATCAATTGCCGATCTCCATAATGACGCCGCATTCCAAATAGAACTTGCAAATAAAGGCGTAGAATGGAAGTATATACCGCCATCCTCACCGCATATGGGTGGCGCGTGGGAGCGACTAGTGAGATCAGTTAAAACCTCCCTAGTCGCTATCCTCAAAGAACAATCTCCACGAGAGGAGACCCTGTTGACGGCGTTCGCCGAGGCCGAATTCTCGGTAAACAGCCGTCCCCTTAGCCATGTGGCGGTGGACCCCGCAGATGAAACCCCATTGACTCCGAACCACTTCCTAATTGGTTCGGCCGGGGCACGCACACATCTCGCCTTCTACCCCAAAGAAACGGAGAATATCTGCCTGAGAAAGCAGTGGCGGATAGCCCAGCAACTGGCCGACAAATTTTGGCGACGCTGGCTGGGCGAGTTTCTGCCTACACTAGCACAGAGGAAAAAGTGGCTCGATAGATCGGAGCCATTGAAAGTCGGCGATCTTGTAGTGATCGCCGACCCTTCATCACCCCGCAACCAGTGGACAAGAGGGAGGATCATGGAGACACGACTGGCTGCCGATGGACAGGTGCGGACTGCACGAGTTCAGACGGCGGCCGGAGAATATGCCCGACCAGCAATCCGGCTCATCCCACTACTGCTAGAGGACCGTCCAGAGAAGAAGATGCCCCCGCAGCCGAACAGCGTGGCATCGGGGGGAGTGTAACGGACGGTTAAATATGTAAATGAAATGCAATAATATAGTTAGGGCCCCCGGTATCTGTAGGCTAAATGTTGGACCCACAATAAAGGATGAATATTCCACTTTCGGGTCTGACTTTAGCGATACCGGGGTACTATAAAGCAGGAATTTGTGTTACAGGCCCTAAAAAGGGCCTGAATCTAGACGTTTGACGCGTTATTGCCCTAACATGCATATTTGTATAAAGACTAAGGACTGCCTTAAAAAAGGCATTTGTAATTGATGTGGCGCGTGCGGCGGCTCCCAGCGAAGTGACCGGGCCGAGCGCCGGCACCTCCCTATATGCACTTTGGGGGAGGCGCGCCGGCCGGGTATAGTGGGAGCGGTATTTCCCCCCCCACTCCCGTATTGGCCTAACGCCGGTTCGGACGCAGGTAGCGGGAGCCCGCAACACGCCCTATATAATGTGTACATTTTAAAGAATAAATATTGAGTTCGCCTCGAGACATCAAGTTAGTCTGATCGTTTCATTTCGTCACCCCGCCCGACCTCCCGCTCTACTACTGGATCTACACCTTGGACTTGACCATCGCTTCACCCCAGGACTACGAACCAGTATCTTCCACCGACCTACGCAGTGACACCGGACTTGAGAGGAATTTCGAGACTACATAACTTTCGGGATTTACGACCCCGAGAGCGACGACGGCAGCGAGACACGGCCAACACCTACCCCCTTGCTACAGGATTGTGGAATACAGTCCAAACTGTGACTTGTACAGTACAATGGGAATGTTGACGGATGCAGAGAACAAGGAAGACCGAGAAAGACATGGCACGATCAAGTCTATCAAATACTTGAAGATGGACATGTCAAGAGTATAAATAATCAGCGTGCGTGCATGAGAAGATGTATGAATGTAGAGGAAGCGAGGTCTGTATGCAATGATAGAGTGATATGGTGTTTTATTCTCTCTGCTTACCCCTACGGGGAAACGGGTGATGGTTTGTTTGTTTGTTCGTTTGAATTATTTTGACTTTTGGAATTAAATCATAAACAAGTACCTAAGTCAACAATATTTTGAGTTTGTCTAAATTTTTGTAGACAAAAACTGGATTCAACTCCCCGGGAAGTTATTTATATTAACATACTACAACAGGAAAGAAGAACATTTAAGAGGTGGTAATATAAAAGTCTAGGCATCTACAGGGCTTATTACCTGTCAATGGATGGTTTAAGTGGCCACTTTACACACCGTATAACATTCACTATTCTGCCTATATTTGAACCTCTTTATTCCTTCAATTCTTTCATCTGTTGATGTTTGTGAAGTTAAAGAGCTAAAATATGGGCAGAATGGTGGATGTTACACAGCGTGTAAAGTAGCCACTTAAACTAGTTATTGAGAGGTCATACGCCCTGTAGATGCCTAGACTTCTATATTAGCTTCTCTTGAATGTTCTTCATCTCTGTTGTAATATGTTAAGAACCTAAGTACCCACTTACCAATGAAAAGTTAAACCATCTTTTTTACGTTTATCCAAACGGTTTATACACGCTTTTACGACCTAACCAAGCATTTCACCTTCGAATTAAATGTCAAGCTAACGTCGAAATCCGGCTGGCGGTTAAAGAACTACTAAATACACGTATGGCCAGTACTGAGCGTTCGGGCATAAATTAAGTTTAATAGCTTTAGAGGGTTCCGAATGTGTCGGTGTATTAATGGGTAGATGGTTTTAATAAGAAACACCGAACCTGTTATAAGGTTACATAAAAGCATTATGAAGGAATTTTTTATAAGTGTACTTTAAAATGTTTAATCCTAAGAGGAAACGCAGTCCAACTTTTCTTCATACACATGTATTCCCGTATTTTCTCTCTAGATAATCACACTAGAACAGTGATTTTTTTACACACTATAGATGTTTATTATGGAAACTAAACACAGTTTCATCTGCTGTCTTCGGGCGCATGGTATGCAAACTATTTTTGAAAAACGCTGAACGTACCGACACAGAAACTTTTATTTTGATACTCTGTCTAAGAAAAATAATAAACTCGGTTGACTTTTGAGCTGCGTCAAACGGTACAACAAACTTTCGATTTTTACTATTCCAACAAAAGGTCTGACCCGCAGTTGTCTTTTTCGCACAGTATCGGGAAGAGATCGTCAACTCAGTCAGTGACAGGAACACAATGTTCGAATACTTGTTTACCAGTATCAATATTCTCTGTCTTCTCAATTTATGTAAACCAAAACACAAAACGTAAATGTTTATATATTTGATTTGGACTAAATACAATAATTGATATCAAACTTTCTATAGTGTCAATTTTAATTTATATACGAGTATGTACTTAAATCTAGCAAAAGCGAAGCATTGTCGGGTTCAGCTAGTATTTTATAAAAATGGCCAGTGTGATTTTATACAAATATGAGTGAGACAAATGTAACACTTTACATTGATTGTTGTTTAAATATTTATAATCAAACCCATGCATTCGGAGTACCTGTTAAGTCTATTAAGTTAAGACCACAAACGAAATGACAATAATGACTGCATCATCAGCATATTCTAGGTCGCAGAGTTATCGAAAGTAAGGAAATTATTATTCCTCGGTCTGGTAGTAACGTCATTTTTATCAACGTATCAAAATCAACGTAATATGAAACCAGCTGCAAAGTTTTTTTTGTAGAAACCTATATATATATATATATATATATAAATTCTTGCCTATGCCATATGCACAAATAACCGCCGCCACGGAGAGAGCGAGGAATTTCTTTTTCTGTAAAATGATTAACATTGATCACTTAAACTGCACGAGACTTGCTGTACGCGGTTACGCCTCGTGTAAAGAGTAGTGAGACTGTAATCATCTCGGCAAGGCGCCGGTATTCTACTGCGAGCTGCGATAGGTATAAGTAGCCTATAAGTACGAGTAGGAATATTTATTCCGAATACTATCGGCTGACATAAGCAACTAGTGGGTTTTAAATCCGCTTCAGGATTCGGCCGGGTCCAGAAAAATTGCAGTGAAGATCTGAAGACGAAGTGGCAGGCTAATCGGGCAGAGTAGAGTCAAACGAGAGTGTACTGTTTTCAATCAATGTTTTTTTTTTCACATGTGCACATATTTATACAGTATTACAGAATCTGACCCTACAGTTAACCTAGGTATGGAAATTGCGACTTGCACGTACATGCTACCGCATGTACTCGCACTTTACCAAACTTGATTTCGCGTTTTTTCTCTGTCGTCTCACCGAATTTTTAACATTATTAATGCACGTTACCCACATCCGTTTTCTGATTGCAGACTCTTCACACGACTGGCCCGATAGGATAGAATTCAATCCTGCCAAGGCCCAGGCAACACTGGAGCTCCTCGCCGCCCGCGGCGTAGAGCAGAAGGAGCTAAAGCACCTCGCCGCCCAATAAGGACCCACCGTCCCCAAGGCCGACCCCACGTTCTCCATCCAGCGAGCCGTTAGCGCTGCCAAGCGACCTCGCCTCCCCTCGCCATCGATCACCAGAACCGCCAACAGGTATGAGGGCTTTCCTAAGGTTAGGAATGCCCCCGGCACCTCCCAGCCCCAGAAACGTACCACCTTCCCCCCCCCTCTACCCCCCACTCCAAGCCTACCAGCTCTTACAAGTTTACGCCCCTTTCAACCTCCAGCACCCCCATCACGACCCCCCGGATTCCCCCCATCATCCTCGCCTTGGGCACCTCCACCCATGGCCAGATCACTTCCCTCGTTCGCGAGGTCACCCCCAACTACACCTTGAAGTACGGCAAGAAAGAAAGAGCCACCACCATTGTCAGATCCATGCTGCATCATGCCCAGCTCACCACCCTCCTCTAAGCCTCCAAACCGAACTTCCACACCTACACTCCCTAATCCGAAAGATCCAAAAAGACCTTGATCTGAGGACTCCCACAGATGGACCGCGCTAAAATAGCGTCAGGCCTCGCCCTCCAGGGTTTCTCCACCATAAAAGTCTCCCCAACGAAGACCAAATCCAACATACCCCTCTACCTGGCACAACTCTTACCATCTACCGACGTGGGCAAACTCGTTGGCATCGTCAAAGCCATCTCTCGCGTGATAATTTTCCTCCAGAAATACAAATCCCCCCACCTGAGCCATGGCACGACGTGCTTCAGGTGTCAAGGTATCGGGCATGCCTCCCGAAACTGACACTACCCGGCAAGGTGCCCGGCAACTTCAGCGGCTGTAAAAATTGCATCGACTATGTTGCCTCAATCCAGCCACGCAGAAACCCCCTTCACAAGATCCTCACCTTCAAAATCGATGGCCGCCTATGGTCGTCGGTGGCCAGCGGACCCCCCCTACCCCTACCTTCCCGCTCACCGGGAGTCCACTCATACCCCCCCCCCTCCCCGCACCACGCACAACGCCCCACCACCAGCAGACATCGCAGCATCGGCCAGATCCTCCACAGCCCCGGCCAGAGCCATCACAGCCCCAGCCCCAAGAAGAAGAACATAGCAACACCTCGCTCACCGACGACGTCGTGGCAATCCCGAACTGCATCATGAACGCACGCTCCCTCCTCGCCAAATGCTCCAACAGAAGCGAGAAGATAATCCTACTAGCCCAGCTGCTACTCCCCATCCCCATCCTCAGTCCCTACATCCCCCCACACCGTCACCCCCTATTAACATTATATAATCACTTTCACAGATAAAAATAAAAATTCCCACAAAATTTTAGCGATTTTCATCGCTCCCTTTCTACATACTAGTTATATACAGTCTTATATTCACTCAGTGTAACATATTTAAATACGCGATAAATACTTACTAGTGCGGTATTGTTAAAAGCCGAATTGCCTCGACCTTGCTCCTGCAAATTAATAATTTTAGTGTGAAACATAGAATTAAGAATAGTCCAGAAGGAGCGTAGAATCATATTTGAATACATCGGACTGTGTCCAATAATTCCCCCACTCCGGCTTACTTTCGCCGCGCGTATTCGTGAAGTCACCGGGTAATGTTGCCTGATGGGAAAAAAAATCATAACACAAATGTAAGGTAAAAAAAAGTAATCTATTAATTTCTCTAAAATTTTATTGTGAACGCGGAAGCATTGATTGACGCAACAGAGTAAATAAGTAAAGGGTCATTTAATAAGAATAATAGAATTAATGAACTTTGAACTTAAAATATTTTTAAAAAATATTTGACATAAAACGGATATTTTTATATCACGTTAAATAATATTTTATGTTTTAAAGATAATGTCGTTCATATGTCCCCCACGGCGTTGTTTAATCCAAGGTCTAATTTTCTTTAGTTCTATAATTAGATGAGCAAAGTAAGGTTAAAAACGTTCTGAGCGGTTATTTGGTTTTTCTATTTAGTTTTTCTACTTGGTTTTTCGTATTTTTTATTTTTTCTCTGTTGTATACATCATGATTTGGTCTGACACACGTTTTGCATATCGGAATTATGTTTCCAATATGCATGTGTTCATTGTACTATACGACATTTCCAGATGTTTACTAACTTAGATGGATGTGTTCTCATCATCACCATGGCAGCATCATCTGTATGGCATGTGATGTTAATGACCTTACCTATCTTGGTGGATTAACTACTTTTTTCATTCTTAAAATGGTTTTTTTACGTTTATTTATTCTATTTGTGTAAGAAAAGGTTTTAGGCGTATATATTGTTGTTGTATAGGTGCTAAACTTGATTGTTTCTTTGTTGTTCTCAATATGTGTTATTCCCTAAATGCTAATATTATTTACGTCCCGAATTGAGTTATCGTAACTCCTGGGAATGTAATCCAACGTATTTTACTTGTAAAATACTTTGCGTTGTATGATTTATAAATAAAAAAATAAAATTTAAAAAAATTCTACCCAGGCAACACTAACGAAATTTTCATTTTGTTTCTTCGACCATCTGACAGATGGAAAAAATAATTCAATTTTTAAGTAATGCATTTATTATATACACATTCATTTGCCAATTACACATGAAATGTAATTGCATCCTGTTTCTTTAAGATCCTAGCAGTATTTCTAAACTTTAAAAGGACACAACACGGCATAGTTGAATTCAAATCCGGAGTTGCGTACTCGCGACGTCTACAACAACAACAACAACAAACCATCACGCTGTTTCCCCGTAGGGGTAGGCAGAGAGGATAGAACGCCATAACACTCTATCTTGGCATACAGAGCTCGCTTCCTCTACATTCATACATCTTCTCATGCACGCACGCCGATTATTCCTACTTTTGACATGTCCATCTTCAAGTATTTGATGGACTCGATCGTGCCATATCTTTCTCGGTCTTCCTCGTTTTCTGCATCCATCAACATTTGCATCGTAGATCCTTTTAGCCGTTCTTTCGCTGTCCATTCGCTCTACATGTCCAAACCGACGCAGCACCCCTTTCTTGATTCTGTCAATAATGCATGTCTCAGCCTCACACACTTCACGGATCTCGACATTTGTGCACCTATCATACATCGTTTTACCACACATTCGCCTGAGGGATCGCATTTCGAAAGCATTCAACCTACTTTCATCATTATTTTTCCAATTCCATACTTCGCTCCCATACATTAGAGTTGGAACTAGAACTCCGTTGTGAACTGCTAGTTTAGCCTCCTGCGATAAACATTTGTTTGCGCAGGGGGCTACAATTACGTTTACAATGAAACTAATTGGTTTAAACGTAAACCTACTCATTTATGAGCAGTTGAGTCACCTTTTGTTTGATGTGCGTATGCGGTTTCTGGACTATTCTTATTCTATGGTGTGAAATACTTAAATTCGCGTATTCTCCTTTATCTCACTGTGCGAATCGCGTTTTTTAATTCTATCTTTCTTCCTATAAAAGTGTCAAGTTTTAAAATAAATCCAGTTGGAAATATTTAACGTCAGTTTTGAAATAGTGGTAATGCGCATAGCGCAGGTACACGCAAAAATAAACGAAAGAACTATGACGACAGCGACATAAACCACCAGAGCATGAGCCCAGTTAGAGCTGTAGATTCCATAATTCCTTCTCGAAAAGATTTTTCGTCGCTGCTGTAATCATTATTCATAAATCTTGAATAATGGCATTCGGCACTTTGTTCAAAGACGTCTTGTTTGGAACGACGCATTGTTTATTGTGCAGTATGAGCAAAAACATCGTTATCGGCTGCACGAGGAATGATCAAAAAATTTTAATCTACAGTTACGTACGATATAGGAATTATTTACTCGTTTGTTACAAAAATTGGAGTTTGCGGTTGATCGGCATTAAATTTGAATTTATTTAGTGTGGTGTTTATAATTGCGCGTGTATTTATTATTCATTGATATGTATATGAAAAGAAATACACATTATACATATCGACGGTGGAAAGGAAAAAGTTCTCAGGCAACATGTAACAGCTTTACAGAAGAGCCAATCGAAGATTTTTCGTGTCTTTTCTTTAAATAAAAAAAACTGAAATATATTTATTATTTTGTCGTGTTTTTCAAATAATTTAAGAAAATTGAAAATGAGAGATTTTTTATTTATTTTTTTTACTTCAATTGGCTTTTCTGTAAAATTGTTTAGGAACTTTTTCCTTTCAACCGTCAGGGTCGATATGTCTCACCTCTGCCTCCGGTGACAACTGTCATCAATTTAAGATGATACGGTTGTCTGGGCCAGATATTTCAGATGCCTTAACTACGCTAGCCTACTTAACAATTATTTAGGTCCTCTATATTGTCTTAATGGTATTCTAATTGAAAAAAAGAACAAATTAAAAACACAAACATTTACTGAAAAATTAGTTTTATTTTTTATTTTTAGCTTCAACACGAAGCTGAAATAAATAGTGTTATGGAAAATACAGCTCTTTAAAATACATTAATGCACACGTGTAACTATCGTCAAATACATTCAAATGCAAATGAATATTTTTTACGTTAAAAACTTACTTTTAATATTTCTTTACAACATAGATGTATGAGAATTTTAAATAACATTTTGGTTTTTTGTTTATTTTTAGGAAAAAATATTGTTCGTAATAAAATAAGTCTTCTACAAAATATAAGTTTTCCTTTTGTTTTATTAACTCGTGTGTGGCCTGTAATGTAACGCGAGTGTATCCATTTACATTATTAAGTTGTATTTTTTGTAGTCTTTAAATAAAAAAAATTACATCGGTCTTGGAAATTAAAATTTGTACAAATATGTTGGATTTTTATACAAAAAATGTTTATCCTCGTTATGCGAAGAATAATATTATACGAATGAAAGTGATGCCAATACCACAATAAATCAGTTTGACTGTATGAAAAAAAAACCCGAGAATAGATTTTATACAAGGAAGACAGAGACGCTGTTATGTGGCCGGCGTTTGTGTAAAAGAGACAAAAACAAAATGAGAAATTATTTCAATCAGTCTTATTAATCTTAAATTATTTTATATTTTTTTTATAAATAATGGAAAATTAATTGTTTAACAGCAAATTTGAAAGGTTTTTTTCTTCAAATGTCTGAACTTCAAAATATTTTGTCTTTTGCTAAAGGTAAAACGATGTTATCACCACTTGTGAAAGAATTGTTTAGTACAGCCTACAAGACTAAACAAAAATCTATAGTTGAAATTTTTTTGTAATATACTTACTTTTTATTTACTTAATCACAATATACACTTATAATTTAGTATCTTGGAGTGTATTTTGAAATTTAAATAATTTACATAAAGGGAACAAATGTCAAATACTTTAACAAAAATAAATAAGAGAATCTATTGAATATTGCCTCATACAAATAATACGTCACTTCAGTGCGTCACCTAAATAAGCAGCTTATATATCAATTTTCACTCACTGGACTCGAGGTGGTGGCTGCTAGCGTGTATGCATCACATTAGACTAATTTACACTTAGTTCATAGGTTCAAATCCATCACAGCGCGTGGTCCCCATCTTATGTTATTTTTTTTTAACTCAAATTCACGTCATTTTTTAAATTTCATATTAAGCATTTTAATTTTTTTTTAAATACTCCTATTTTTTACGCCTAAAGGTACCAAAAATTCTTTGTACCTGAAGCAACCGACCATACTATTAGGGGTTGGATATGCAATTAAATTGTTCTTAAAAATAAAAAAACACAAAATGTTTTGAATACGTCCAAATATGTGAAAACGGGCTGGATTGACTCACAGGAGAGTATTTAAGATCTATATTTGTTGCAACAGAGAGTGAAAACATATTTGCTTTAAGAATATGGAAGTTTAGGGATTAACAGGGCATATAACAATACATGTGCCAGCCAGAATTTGTAGACGGTACCACCTGTTTCATGTACCAATAAGTAAAACATCGTATGTTAAAAATGCTTATTTTCGTAGGACTTTTTCAATGTACAATACAAAATTTAAAAATATAGATTATTTAAACATCACTCTGTCAGATTTAAAATTTACACTAAAAATGTATTATGTAACTTAGAAGACATTATAATAATAAATATGTACATCTCCCCCACCCCTCCTTATCCTCTCTTCAAGCATTTTTGTCCTTATCCCGCCCAATTTACAGTAACTTAATGTTCTTAAAATTAATATTTAAAAAATCTTTGATTATTGAGTACATGAAAATAACATTTTGATATGTATAAATTGTATGTATTTATTTGATATGTAATATATTTTCTTTACTAACTTTGTATACTATGTGGAAATCTGTTATTAGTTCTGAGTTTATACACTATATCTGTTTGTCAAATAAAATAAAATAAAATAAATAAAATATGACAAGCACTTGCATATTCCCTTTTCAAAAAACAATAATCCCCTCTGTTTCATTGAATCCATTACAACGCATGGTGATCCACACTTAAATTATTTTTTTAACCTTCATATATAACTGCTATATTTGAAATAATATTACTGTGTTTTTTGTACAGTTGATATGATGACCACAGATATCATCTTTGAAGCATAAATTCACACGATTAAAACATGTGTATTATTTTTCTGAAGAAATATGTATGTACTCATAAATATATCAGTAATTAATATAACAATTCGAAAATAAATGCATTATATGTAGGCGTATTGATGACATCTAACGAATACTGCTCCAACTAATTTATCAACGATAAATATGCAATGACCGGTGACTGACCTTAAAATTGCAGTTTATATGTTGTTTTTCACTCACTGCACTCGAGGTGGTAGCCACTCGCGCATGCATCACATAGGTTAATTGATATGACATTTAGGACCTAGGTTCGAATCCATCACAGCGCATGGTGGCCCCATCTTTATGCCATTTTTTTCAACTATTGGAACATAATATTCAATTGCTTTTTTTTATTTATTTACAGGATTGACTGAATCTTAATTTTCGATTTATCATATGCATTGTCAAACAATAAAAAAAATCATTCAGAAAGTTTAGTGCTACGGGAAGTTGGATATAAAAAATATTTTCTTACCCGCGTTAAAAATTAGAGCATTTACTAGTAACGCGAAGTTTATCTAAACCGGATGGAAAAAACAATAAAAATTAAATCATTCAACTGACGTCTCAAGTTATTTTTAATCAACCGATGATAGGGTGTTAGATTTCTGGTTTGCGGTAAACCAACTCACCGATTTAGAAAACCAACCCACAGTCACCTGCGGAGTGATTAAAATACGAAACTTTAAAAATCGTAGCCACGATAAAACCATACATGAATATAAACAAAAACAGTTATAGGCTTAAGCTGGGGTGAACAGACATCGTAACGATGATTAGAGTGTGGTTTCCTAGGAAAACGGTGTTATCAACACCATTTAACACCGTTTCCCTAGGAAACCACTCTCTAGTCGACGTTACGACGGCTGTCCACCGCATCACCGTTCACTGCGGCCGTTAAAATACGGGCACCGCTGTCCTAGGAAACCCTAGCTTTAGTTTGAGACTATTAACAAATAATAATAAAAAAACGAAAACCCATAACTTCTTCATTCCACTACAGTCACGCAGGCGCAGTTTGCCAGACGTCCGAGAGTTGCCTATATTATAGGGAACGCAGCCCGAGTTGAGGCGATCACGGTACCCTTACAAGCATAGATATTTAATACAGAGTGGTTCTTTTCCTCCATATTATATTTTATTTCTTGAATATTCAATTTTTATTTTTAATAAATGCACGAAGGCCATTTACAAAAAAAGAACATAAAATGAAGTAAGCATACAAAAATATTAACGTGTTTAATTATTTAATTCAGAAGTATTCATGTTTATTTATTTATATTATTAAATTTGTAATATGTAATACAATGAAATATTTTATAGTAACACGTCAGATACTAATTATCTTAATGTAAGGTTGTTTATTGGTATTGGTGGTTTATTATTGAATTCTTTCTAAGGATTAGGATCATTACCATAATGTTTGCCTCGTTATCAAAATCTAATAATACTGAATAAGCGGGAAAATCTTTAATTAACATTCGGCGAATACGTCTAGTAATATACACCATATATTCATTGCGTTTTCTGATATAACTAAATTAATACAAATTTAAAGCTCAATAAATGACAAATTAAAATCATCATTAGTAAAGCGTCTGTAAACCTACTAAAAACAAATGAATAATATAAAAACCTTTGTTACTCATAAAATATCTATTAAATCTAATTTATGTACCCCAATATCATAAAATGGTACAAAAATAATATGTTTAGTCTTCCAGCAGATAAAACGAAAAGCACCAAAATAATAAATATAATACGGTATACTGGTTAACGTGTTCGGTTGCCATGCATGGGCATGGGGTAAACGTGAAATATTTATTCAGAGTGATTTTACACAACAATGCTTCGTCTTAATGTGTATTCTTATATTTGTTTATTATTTAGTTTTAATTAATATTTCGTCTTTTTATTTCATATATATTTATGATATTATATTTTGAATGCATTCACCAAAATACTTATTTTTTAATTATTTACCACGAATCAGCACCGAAATAAATCTAGATTTACTTGTATTTACTGGATTTGCTACCGCAACAAAACCGTTCGCTTATTATTTTATTTTATTATTATTTTGTCATTGTATCTTTCAGTAAATTATACGAAAAATGAGAAAAAAAATCATTTGTTAATAAATTCAAAAATTACCTGTACCTCTGTTAAAATTGCTCTAATCATGTCATACATCATACCTGGAAATACTCGCCATTTCACACAGCGGTAAAATCCGCACGGTACTATAATATAACCGAAAGTGAGTTGATATTTATAGAATTCTAGTTATTTTCTTAAATTACATTTATTTATTTACAATATTATGAGTTTGTCGAAATTTTTGTCGCCAAGGACTGGATTTAACTCCCTGGGGAGCTGTTAACATTAACATATTACAACAGAGATAAAGAACATTTTAAAGAAGGCAATAGGCATCTACAGGGGCTTAATAAATAAAGGTTTCAGCTCTTTAACTTCACAAACATCAACAGTTATATATATATATATATATAGTTGGATAATTTATATAGCGCCATTTTTGTGAAAATCACCTCAAGGGCGCTGTACAATTAATAAATATCCCAGTACGTCTTGCAGCTACAGAGCGCATGGACGGTTGGGATTCTAGTTCCTCGTTTTCAATTAAGATCAATAAAAAATTATAACAGATAGGAGCTAGATTACAGGACGTCTTGCAGCTACAGAGCGCATAGACAGTTAGAAATTTAGCCCCCATTTACACATTTTAAAAATTGACAAATAAATTTAGTGTATTAATGATACTAAAAAAAAATAAAAATAATATGAATAATAAAAAGGAGTAAGATTACAACACGTCTTGCAGCTACTAAGCGCATAGACGATTGGAATTCTAGACCCCATTTATACAATTTAGGTATTTTTAAGTTGGTATATGAAAGCTAGATAACCAATCATCGTGCAGCTACAAAGCGCATGGACGAGTGGAATTCTAGCAAAGTTAGAATGATATCAATAAATAAATATATAAATAAATAGTTGAAAGAATTGAAGTAATATAGATGTTCAAATATGGGCAAAATGTTGAATGTTACACAGTGGGTAAAGTGGCCACCTAAACCGGCCAATGACAGGTCATAAGCCTTGTAGATGCCTATTGCCCTCTTTAAAATGTTCTTCATCTCTATTGAAATGTGTTAATGTTAACAGCTCCCCAGGGAGTTGAATCCAGTCCTTGTCTACAAAAATTTGGACAAACTCAAAATATTGTTGATAAATCCACCTGGTCCATGAAGAAGTATAGAAATTGAAAAATAAAATTTTCAGGCGTTGCCTAGTATGTAGGTGAAATAATTCAATTAGATGAATCTCACTCGCATAAATAAAGATTTCAGCTCCTTAACTTCACAAACATCAACAGATGAAAGAATTGAAGTAATATAGATGTTGAAAAATGGGCAGAATGGTGAATGTTACACAGTGTGTAAAGTGGTCACTTAAACCAGCCACTGACAGGTCATAAGCCCTGCAGATGCCTAGAAATTTATATTGCCTACTTTAAAATATTCTTCATCTCTGTTGTAATATGTTTATTTATTTGTTTAATGTCAGGCAAATGCAATTAGGTGACTAATCTCATCTAGATTTACTTTTGCAGGATTTTCACCTAAGAGTAGCCCCTGAATTAATTAAAAATAAATACAATATATTAACATATTACAACAGAGATGAAGAACATTTAAGAGTAGGTAATATAGAAGTCTAGGCATCTACAGGGCTTATGACCTGTCAATGGCTGGTTTAAGTGGCCACTTTACACACTGTGTAACATTCACCATTCTGCCCATATTTTAATATCTATATTCCTTCAATTCTTTCATCTGTTGATGTATGTGAAGTTAAAGGGCTGAAACCTTTATTTATGCGGGTGAGATTCATCTAATTGAATTATTTCAGCTACATACTAGACAACGCCTGAAAATGTTATTTTTTCAATTTCTATACTTCTTCATGGACCGGGTGGATCTATCAACAATATTTTGAGTTTATCCAATTTTTTTCAGACAAGGACTGGATTCAACTCCCTGGGGAGCTGTTTATATTAAATAATTACAACAGAGATGAAAAACATTTAAGAGTAGGTAATATAGAAGTCTAGGCATCTACAGGGCTTATGACCTGTCAATGCCTGGTTTAAGTGGCCACTTTACACACTGTTTACACACTGTAGATGCCTAGACTTCTATATTACCTACTCTTAAACGTTCTTCATCTCTGTTGTAATATGTTAATATAAACACCTCTCCAGGGAGTTGAATCCAGTCCTTGTCTGCAAAAATTTGGACAAACTCAAAATATTGTTGTTAAATAGAACATAATATAATCAATGTTAATCCATCCTAATTTTACCGTGTCGTGTGGATTTGGACGATTTAAAATTGGACGGCAGCCTCCGTGGTGTAGTGGTCAAGACGCTCGACTCACGCACGGAAGGTTCCGGGTTCGATTCCCGATGAAAACACAAAAATTAAAATGTGATTTTTGTCAAGCCTGGGTGCTCTGTGATGTAATGCACCACTGTTATTTGGCCTCCTGGCCTGTTGTGGTGCAAAAAAAAAAGTAAAATGTAAAAATGATTCGTGTTAATTGGGCATACGCGTTCAATAAACACACATTATTTTATCCTTCGGAACCTGTAGAGACACACTAATACTTAGGCTGTTTGAGTGTATGGGATGGCCTCAACTAGGATTGAGTTACCAAAAAATGTAATTATAATTCTTTTTATCTACCTTAACGTTATTCAAATGCTATAAAATGCAAATGCTCATTCCAGGTATTATAAACCCTGGTAAATATTTAAATAAATAACTAAAATATTGTTATATCTGGTTTTTAAACAGTGTATGTAAAAAAAACTGCATAATTTTTTTAATGAAGAGTAACGAAATGAATGCCAAATCAATTAATAAAATTAAACTCTTTATAAAATGACTTTTAATAATGATTCTTAGTATTTTAAGTAAGTTGTGTTTTTAAACAAGTATATAGGTTTTCAATCGAGCGGATTGTTATTTACAAAAAAAAACTTTCGATATATATATCTGTGCCTCCTGTGATAAATGATTTACGTCGAGTTGTACCATTTTTGTGATTTTTACACATAAATTTTCAGAAAAAAATGGTGGTTTTTTAGTCTGACTAACGTTCTTCTATTTCAGATTAGTTTGGTGCAAAGTGATATAACTGACAGGATTTTGGCAAAAAAATCGTGAATTTAGATATATATCGAGTTGTAACCCCTTTAAATTGCTCCACACATTGTTTTTCGTGCTTCGTGGTATAAAAGCGGTTATATTAATTTTCACATTTTATTTTTCAGTATATTTAATGAGCATATTGATATAGTTAGAGTTATATCACATTGAACCGATTTTTCTCAATAATGATTAGCGTACAATTCAACGTGTACCTACAAATCCGAATAAAAATGTATGCCTCTTCTTCTCTCAGTGCCCTGTCAGGTATCCCCAACGTCGGCGATCACTCTGGCAAAAGTCTCCCTGTCCCGTGCTGCATGGAAAATCTGCTCCACAGTCTTGAAGCCAGTCCAGTCTCGTATATTTCGCAGCCGGGACATCTGTCTTCTTCCAGCCCCTCTGTGACCCTCGAACTTGCTTCTCAAAATTGAATGAAGCAATCGGTACATTTCTCCACGCATTATATGCCCCAGATATGAAATTTTACAAACTTTTATGGTGGTCGAGAGTTTTCCGTTTGTTCTAGCTTGACTCGAGACTTCCGAGCTCGTTATCAGGTCTGTCCAAGATATAATGATATTAAGCATTCCGCGATGCAAGCATATCTCAAAAGCCTCCAGCCTATTCATAGTGTTCACTTTCAGAGTCCAACCGTACAACAATACAGATGTATGCCTAATTTGTGATAACTAATACATCTCGACTTACATAATTCTGCACAAATCGATTTTTATGTGTAAACGAATATAAATTGAATCGTATCTAAAACTCAAGCAAAAAAAAGTTTTATGAAGAACAAGACAACAACATTAAAGTCCGAGAACGGACGCAGCAGCCTCCTATAACGAGCGCCTCTAGGATGCGGCGGTGGACCTGGCTCGGGCACGTGCTGCGCACGCCTCGAGAGAACCTGAACCCTAGTTGCCTCTTCTTTAAACCTGCGGGATCACGCCATCCCGGAAAGCCGTCAATGACGATCTTTAGTCATCATTCGGCGGAATTAAGGGGCGCTGTATTGACATGGGAAGAAGCGGGAGGTAGAAGGATAGGGTCGTCCGGAGGCAACTGGTGATGTCCGCATGCTCCACTTAAGAGCAAATGCGGAAAAGAAGAAGAAGAAGAACAAGATGTGCTAAATGATACAAGTGTGCACATAATGAGGGTGGCGGGGGTACCGGATACTCGGCGGAATGTATTAAAGTTTGTAGAAAAAAACGTCACAGACTTCTCATTTGTCATCGTTAGATACTTAAACTAGAGGAAATTAAAGCTCATATTGCCGGTTTCCCTTGCACAGAAAGCCACTGCGGCCGCAACAAACCGACTACGAAGTTTTGGTATTCTGAGCTCAACTTACAAGGCCTTTATAATTTGTAAAAACTAAAGACTGATATTATTATTATAAATAACTTATTAAGCGCTATTTTCGTAATATAATACCTCAATGGCGCTTAACAAAGTGATTATATCAAGAAATAAATTTAATTTTAGCTTATTTAATTTGTTATTTAAGAAAAACCATAAACTTTGTCATCACATGCTGAGGATTTATTCAAATGATTTAGAGAACAAGTGGGTTTTAAGTTTTTCCCGAAAGATGTTTGACTGTAACAAAGAAGTGACAACTTCACTTTCACAGTTTCGCACCTCTGCCGGGAGAGCATTCCAAGCCGTAGGGCCTGCAACTGCAAATGCGCGTTCGCCGATTTTAGTGCGCTGTTTGCGTAGAGGTATAATAAATTTTCCTCTCGCCGTAGATGTAGCTGATCTAAGTGTAAAACGTCTTTTAGCTAGTTCATCTGGAATGCAGAGTTTCTTTAGATATTCTGGAGCAAAGTTGTGCAGTGACTTATACATGAGCTAACAGAGTTTGTATTCCACACTGAGTGGAAAACGTAGCCAGTGATTCCAAAAATAAATCTCGCTCCGACATTCAATACAGGCTGTAGGCGAGTCATTTTATTCATCGCTAGACTTGCGTAGATAAAATAACAACAGTCGATTCTAGACACTACGGGTACAAACGCATTTATTGGGCGGCATCAACTAGCAAATTTTTGCGTATGCATTTAATCTTTCTCAGCTCATAAAAGCATGAACTTATCGTTCTACTAATTTGAGCTTTAAGAGAAAGTTCAAAATTAAAAAAGACTCCTTGTAGTTTAACGGTGCGTAAAGCGGTTTTCAAGAAAGTATTTAATACCATGAATTTGTCATTCAAAAAGCCGTCAGTAGATATGTACTTGTTCAACATGTGACCGCATAAATATAAAAATTAAGTACGCATTCGAGGCACAGGTTGCAAATTTGACGAAGACACTCAAAGAGCACCGAGAAGCTTCTAAGGCAGCTTACGAAGAAAAGAAAAAAGATAAACAACTGGTTAAGTCATGCGAAAATGTAATGGTTATAATATTTGATTTGCAACAATGTTTGCCCACCCTGACTTGCAAACGAATGTAGCATTTGAGAAGAGACAGCTTTGTTCCTTCAATTTGACCATACATGATTAAAAACAAATAAAGTTTTCTGTTACATGTGGCCGGAGTGTGAAAGGATTAGAGTAGCGAACGCCATAGCTTCATGTCTATTCGAGTTTATCATAAATCAACTGCCGCATTTAAACCCAAACGCCGAGAAGCTGATCGTGTACTTTGATAGTTGCCCGGGTCTAAACAAGAATTCGATTGCAACAACAATGTTGATGCTGGTTACTAAACTATCCCTACAATTACAATTTATTTAACATAAATTTCTCGTACCCGGTCAAACTCACGCGGAGACTGACACCGACCGTGCGTTGATTTGGCGTAAGAAGAAACACGCGAGTATGGATATTCACTTGCCAAGAGATCGGTACCAGCTAGTGCCTACAGATTCAAACAAAACAGCCAAAGTTACTGTTATCGAGATGACTAGTGATATGTTTTATGATTTTATCATTTTTTCAAATATATTTTTTACTATCAGAAATACCAATATAGCCAATGAAAAGTTTCTGTGGTGCGACGTTCGATCTGTTTTGTATACCGAAGAAAACATATCCCGCTATTCTTACAACGAAGAATCCATGGTCATGTAGGTACATGAGTACATGACCGTGGATTGTTCTAAACGGGGTAAAGCTTACAATATGATTACAATAAATACGGAACCAAAAGCCTAGCACTTCAAGATTACATTTTCACCTGAAAAGAAGAAGGATCTATTAAATTTGCTGTACTTTATGCGTGAAAGCGCTCACGAGTTTTACAGAAGGCTGAGCTGCAAGAATAATGTTAAAGACACTCCGGATAATGATGATGATTCTTATGATGAGTCATTTCTAGGTTCATATAACTCCTAAGACTCGCTAGGATTTTTTTATTTTATATTTCTTTGTTTTAACAATGTTGTAACTTATAACGTTCGTCTACCTAACTTGTCGATATATTTTTTAAAGGTTTTATTTTGATTTAAATACCTACGTACTTTTTAAAAATCTTTATTTATCTCATAGAATGGAATTACTGCTTATAAGATAGGTTGATAGCTGTTAGTAAGTTTTGTTAGTAACTGAACAACTGTGGGTGGCTTCAGCCAGACGACAGAATTTGATCCAGGATACGGCGCTACCCAATGTAGGGAGTGCCGTTTTACCCACCGTTAAACTACTGGGAGTTTTACTCAATTCTGACCTATCTCTTGACGCTCAAATTAGTAGAACGATAAGTTCATGCTTCTACCAGCTGAGACAAATTAAATGCATACGCAAAAATTTGCCGGTTGATGCCGCCCGTCAATTAATAAATGCGTTTGTAGTGTCTAGAGTCGATTATTGTAATGGTATCTATGCAGGTCTACCAATGAACAAAATGACTCGCCTACAATCTGTATTGAATGCCGCAGCGAGACTTATTTTCGGAATCTCTAAGTTCAGTCATATCACTCCACTACTTCGGGAACTTCACTGGCTACGTTTTCCACAGAGGGTCGAATACAAACTCTGTTGGCTTATGTATAAAGTCACTGCACAACTCGGCTCCGGAATATCTAAGGGAACTATGCATTCCAGATGAACTAGCTGACAGGCGTCTCACGCTTAGATCAGCTACGTCTACGGCGAGAGGAAAAGTTATTATACCTCTACGCAAACAGCGCACTAAATTTGGTGAGCGCGCATTTGCGGTCGCAGGCCCTATGGCATGGAATGCTCTCCCAGCAGAGGTGCGAGGCTGTGAAAGTGAAGTGATGTTTCGGAAAAAACTTAAAACCCACTTGTTCTCTAAATCATTTGAATAAATCCGTAGCACGTGACAACAAAATAAATTATTTTAATTAAATTACAAATTTAAAAGCTTCAATTAAATTAACTTAACAATAGAATCACCATGTAAAGCGCCCTTGAGGTATTTTATTACGAAAATGGCGCTATATAAGTTATCCACTATAAATAAATAAAATTTTAATGTGTTGGCAATTTTGTAATGTTTTTAATTTTTCTAGATTTTTTTAAGATTTAGACAATGGTTGTGGTACTATGTTTTTTACTGAGTAGGTTCACATTGCTTATTATGATACCTGCGTAAGATTGATCTGCTCCATTTTTTCATATTTAAGTTCAAAACTACTTGCCTTTAAAAATATCTCATTTTACCACTTTTAAGAATTTTGATAAAACTGTGCCTTTTTTGAAAGTGAAATAATGATTTTGAAGAGTTCAATAAATTTGTTGCAACAAAGAGAGAAAACATTTTTGAGAAAGAAATATGGGAGTCTAGGCATTTACAGGGCTTATAAACTGCCATTGGCTGGTTTATGTGGCCACTTTACACATGTTTGAACATCCTCATTTCCTCAACTATTCCATCTGTTGACTTTTTCTGAAGTAAAAGAGCTAAAACCTTTATCATGTGGGTGGAATTCACCCGATTGCACCAATTCACCTACTAGGCAACGCCTGAAAATAAGTTCATGAATTAATTTCAAGCTATATTTACCATGAAAAATAATTTGTTGTGAAAGTGAATGTTTTTACCTACAAAAAATTGTACTTGCGTGTAGCTTAGCCCATTTAGTTCACGAACTAGAATTTTTTAAATCTTGTTTTTGTTCTCCTGTAAAGTGTCAATTTTTTACTTGTATCACTTATCGCAGGAGGAACAGATATAATGTGTACATTTGAAATATATACCTATATAGCGTGAAAGTGAATGTGTCATTCACATTGTGGTTTGACATCATCCAAAAGGAGTCAAATAGGGATGTGTAATGTCACCATGGTTGTTTAACGTATACATCAATAACTGTATGAAAGGACTGAAAGATTTAATAATGGGAGCAAAAATTAGTGATATAACTGTTAATTGTACGCTGATGATGCCGTGTTTCTTGCTAGCAGTAAATAAAATCTGCAATTGTTGGTAACAAAAGTCTACGATATATGCAAGAAAAGCGATTTGCTAATGAATGTTGATAAATCAAAAGTAATGATTTTTGAAGGGAGTGAAAATATAACTAAATGTGAGATCAGTGTGAGCTAAGATATTGTGAGATCAGTGTGAACGAATCAGGTAGAAGAATGTGTGTATCTAGGAAGTGGTAGAATTAGGTAAAAGAATTTGTGTACTAGGAATGAAAAGACTGAGAAATATATTGAAAGGAAAGTGAGTGCCGGGAACAGGGTGAACGGTGCACCGAAATCTACTTTGGCAAACAAATGTTATCGCAGAAGGCAAAACTAGCAGTTCACAATGGAGCTCTAGTGCCAACTCTAATGTATGGGAGCGAAGTAAAGAATTGGAAAAATAAGGATGAAAGTAGGTTAAATGCTTTCGAAATGCGATCCCCTAGGCGAATATGTGGTAAAACGATGTATAATAGGTGTACAAATGTCGAGATGCGTGAACTATGTAAGGCTGAGGTAAAAAAGGGGTGCGGTGTTTGTTTGGACATGTAGAGCAAATGGACAGTGAAAGAATAGCTCAGGATCTATGATGCGAATATTGATGGATGCAGAAAACGAGGAAGACTGAGAAAGATGTTGCACAATCAAGTCCATCAAATTCTTGAAGATGGACAAGTCAAGACTAGGAATAATCGGCGTGCGTACATGAGAAAATGTATGAATGTAGAAGAAGCGAGGTCTGTATGCAAAGACAGAGTGATATGTCGTTTTATCCTCTCTGCGGGGGAAAGGCGTGATGGTTTGTTAGTTTTGAAACATTATATGTATATGTATATATATATATATTTATAAATATGTATATATATGCATAAATATCTATATTTATATACATACTAGCGGACCCAACAGGCGTTGTCCTGCCCAAACGTTGGCTTGCCTGCTATTAGCTGGTTCCGTAAATGTTTTTCGATGCCCAAATTTTCTACTTACCGGGTCTAATTGTAAATGTTTGTAAACTCAAGCACACGAAAAATTTCATCAAAACTTTAATAAATTTTTTTGGTCAAAAAACTTTTTTTTTCTCCCTATAACCAGATTAATCAATAAATAAGAACAAGTATTATTTATTTTTGAATTTTTTTAGATATTTACATATTCGTAGTAAGGGTGATTTTTTCGTTTAATCTCCTCATGTGAGTCCTCATCGTGCTCAAATCAAAATCATGCAAATACCACTCCTCTAGTGCCATAATACGTTTTACTAAAGAAAATTCAGACCGCGTTATACACTGAGCCCTCTAAAATTATGACATTTAATTCATGCCCAACGCGAATTTTGTCATTCTTTAACCGCCAGCCGGGTTTTGAGTGATCTTGACATTTTATTCGAAACCAAAAGAAATGAATAGAAAAATTACTGATTTTTTTGTGAAAGCATGCAAAACTGTTCGGATAAAATGAAAAAGCTTTTTTATTGATAGGTACTTGTTTATGATTCAATTAAAAAACTAAAAGTTATTCGTTTTCAAATATTGAATTTATGTAGGTACCTATGTACTTGTTAATGGTTGAATTCCATAATATAAAATAATTCGTTTTCAAATATACAATTCTTTTTGCAAATTTCAAACTCTGTTTTTCGACCAAAAGGTGTGCACTTTAGATAGGAATGCGATTTTCAAAAAGGTATTGATTAAGAGTAAATATTATTTTATCATTACTAAAAATCCATGAAAAAGAAATAAATGGGAAGAAACTATAAAGAGTTAAAGGAAAAAATCTTAATGGAATCCACAAAAAGCAAATGCTGTTTGTAAACATTCAAAAACAACTTTTTTTACACGCAAAAAACAACATCCTTCCTTATTTTCGTAAATGCATTCTCGTCGAGTGCAACCCTGGTAGGTCGATGAATATAACATTTATGCTCCTAACATTTTTTTACAGATAAGATTGACGATTTTAATATCTACAGGAATGAATATTCTCAAAAACTGGCTCTGAGATAATTTGCTGAACTCAAAGAAAACCAAATACATTAATTTCAGTTCAAATATAAAAAGCCTACCAAGAAGAGAATGGATAAAATTTCATGTTACAAATTGTAACACGCTCACCAGGTGTAAATGCTATCATCTGGAATGTGTACAATACAAAAAAATATTTAGGATTTTTTATTGGCGCACACCTTAACTGGAGAAAACCGATTAACTATTTAGTAGGTAGAGTTTGGAAACTAATCTATATCTTTATAAAACAGCGTAATATATTGTCCATTGTAGATACTAAAAGTATATACTATGGTTTGTGCAACTCTGTTTTGGCCTACGGTTGTATTTGTTGGGGAGGAGCTGCCAAGACTATTCTTGATCCCTCGGTTAAGGTACATAAATCAATATTAAGGATAATATTGCGAAAACCGTACAATCATCCGAGTGAAGGCCTTTTCAAATCCTTAGACGTCCTTGGCTTAAGGCAAATGTCCTTAAGGAAAGTCATACTCGACATTCACAAAAATAGGAGCACTCAGGTGATTGTGAGACATGCGCACTCAACCAGGAGTACATTGAGAAACGATTTGGCGATTCCAATAGCGCGTACAGCGGTATTCCAAAAATAATTTCTGTCTAACGGACTTAAACTGTATAACCTGATACCGTGTGTTTGGAAATCTGTTAAACCATCAGTATTGAAAAGGAGAATTACGATTTGGTTGACAGACATTGGAAGTAAGGTTTCGGAGAATTTATTGAGTATAGTCATCTAAATATTATGTAATCCCATGGAATCATTTATAAATTTATTGTATTTTTTGTGTGTGCATATATGTAAAAATATTTATTTTTATTTTTACATTTACGTAAACCGTGCTTTTTTTTATTTTCTTTTGGGTTATAACGGTTTTTTTCTTTCTTCCATATTATTTTAATTTATGGGAAACATATTCGATAATCATATTTGCCGCTACAATTCGGTTTCTTAGAACAGGCATTTGCCAATATAGAAACCGATTGCAACATTAGGCATACTAATATTTCTTACTTACCGACCTTTTATATACTGAGCCTACTCCTGGTACAAGCAAAATTTGCCAGAGTGTTTTTTGTGCTATTTTGTCAAATATAAAATGTATGTATAAATTAATAAATCAATAAATACGAACACGCACAGCGCAAAAATCTACATTTCGCTAAAAACCACACGTAAATCGATTACGCAGTTTAAAAGGAGTTCAGTGGCATCACGCGTATAGAAGAATTATTTATAAAGATATATTTTAATATTTGGGTAAATCATTATAACGTAAGTAGTTTTTTTTTTTTTACTACAAAATGATAATCTGTCACTCACACACAGTTATAACATTTGAAATATCCCGGCACCCTCCGTGTCGTAGTGGTAAAGACATTTGACTCACGCACGAATGGTACCGGGTTCGATTCCTGGTCAGAAAACAAAAATTAACTTGTGTGATTTTTCTAAAAAAAACTAACAATCGGTAAGGTGCAAATCCGATCCTCTCGAGATCTTTTTTAACTATTTATTGGTCCCGAATACAGGCAATCCACTTATAAATGCTAAAAAGTTCTTAAAGTACCTTTTGTATAAGTTTTTTTTTTTTTTTTTTCTTTATTAGGGCCTACTACCAAAACTTGATAACATCGGCCAAAAACAAGTTACATTTATAAACATAAACAGACAAGAATAACAATATACATACAAACAAAAGACAAGAAAATATAAGTACAAGAATAACATCAAAATATCAATCGTAATAATAAACACATATCCAAACCAATAAAAATTTCAACATAAATTGAAATAGGCACTAACAGAAAAACCCACCAAAACCTGATAGTGCCTATTTAACAGAAAATAGAAACTTACAGTAAAATTAGAAGGAAGATAGAACTTAATAACTAGAAAAATTACAACAAAGTTCCAAATTTCTAACCTACGTTCAAATTCAAATTACGAGCAACTTCTAACTCTTTGAGGAAGTTCAGTCGTTTTTTTTAATTTATTTTTTTGTTAGTAAATTATTAAACTAAGCCAAAAATATTTTTTTTTCTGAGTATCCTAATACCATAGTTATGATTTTTTAAAGTTTTGTAATTTTGAAAATTCCCACAGAAACTTCTAAATTACTCCGCGTGTGACGTCACAGGTTCTAGTCGGCAAATGATCAAAACACACATCTGAACGAAAAACGTAACTGACAAGAAGCAAAGAAAATAGGGGTTTAAGTGACATTTATTTTTCGAACCGCCGTTTGCATGAGTTTAACGACATTGTTTGACATGATCGGACAAGTTTGTTGGAACGACATACAGTTTGTTTTTATTACTGACGTTTAAAAGGTCCCTTTAAAAGACCCCTTAGAATTTATTCTAATCACAGACTAAACAATCTAAACATATTAAATACTGTCATAATTGATTCGCTCTTTGTTGAGTTAACCCGAGTTAACCTCAACAAAGAGCGAATGCAACTTTCACGGAAAATACAAAAAAGAAGATACTAAGTCCTTTATTTACGTATGTGGAGACCACTTTAATGTAAGTTTGATTATATTTTAAGTACCTATACCATAACATGAACGTTCTTTTTAAGTTTTTTATAGTTTAAATAATAATTATTACCTCACCTTTATTATTTTTGTTATGAGAACGCAATAATTTGTTTTAACCTTTTTAAATATCGTCAGGAATGCGAATGCTTTATTTACAAGTTTATAATTCATCTATTCAATTAGTTTGAGAAGAAACATAACCTCCAAACTTAGAAACTTTTTAAAACAAGGCAAAACAAATTATGAAGAAGATATTTAACACATTTTGACTATTATAATCTTAAACAATGTTTGATTATGTCCAAATGCTTGCAGACTTGCTGGATTTTCTCCCTAGGGAGTTGTTCATATTTAAATTTATTTCGCCTGAAAACAATTTTCCAAAATCAAAAAGAAGTATAAAAATTGGAAAATTGTTTTCAGGCGTTGCCTAGTAGGTGATTTGGTTCAGCCGGATGAATCTCACCCACGTGATAAAGGTTTCAGCTCTTTTACTTCACAAAAGTCAACAGATGGAAGAGTTGAGGAAATGTGGGTGTTCATGAAGTAAAAGAGCTGAAACCTTTATCACGTGGGTGAGATTCATCCGGCTGAAGGGCCACTAAACACCTATAGGCAACGCCTGAAAACATTTTCCAATTTTTATACTTCTATTAAAATTGTTTTCTGGCGAAATAAATTTTAATATTATAATCTTAATTATTTTAATGATTTTTCACAAAGATAATGCCAATATAGAAAGTGTTTTTTTTTTCAGTTTGATGAAGATGAAGAGAATTTAATGTCGCATAAGATAACTGGAAGTAAAATGCGACTCAAGAAAGAGGTTGTTCCACATGTATTTAAATGGCAGCATAAAAAAGCTGGAATATTACAAAATACGCCTCCAGAGTCAACTTGTATCAATTTATTTGCAGAATCCGCTCCTTTCAACGTTGATGATATTTTACTGCCTTCAACTAGTTCACGTTCAAAAATAGATATATCCCCGCACGCACTCGGAAGTCAGCGCTCGGCTATCGTTACACACACGGAAACCCCTCAGCGTCGGCATACCTCCGCTGATAATATTCAACGGATCTACGAACTGCATACACTAGACCGCCCGCCGAACTCTACTGTCAGTTCCGTTTGTGACAAAGCGGTGCGAGCGAATATCAAAGGGTGTCGCCGAAGCTCGGGAACTGATACAGTTTCCGAACTAACGTCACTTTTATGTTCTCCGACTGAAGTTAGAAGCGAGAATATAATGTATTCACCGAAAAAACCGCAACACTTTCTCCCGCAATCTTCCGGCAGTGATGTTTCATTAGAAGAAAAAGAGTTTTCAGAAGATACATCTCACACAGATTATTTAGCGTCAGAAATAGATGAGATGTAGAAGAATACAAAGCCACTATGTTAACGGGAATTTTAATGTCTGTTCTGAGGAAACCGAAACTATGTTCAGGTGTACCGAAAAAATCTCACTATCTTATTTCTGTTCTGCAAGAAACTGTTCCTTTATCTTATGGAAATATTTTGATAACTCCGAAGAAGCTGCGCTTAAATGATTCATACGCAATTTTAGGCATGCATTTTGGCTTATCTTCCTCTAGTATTTGTAGTATTTTTAATGATTGTTTATATCCATTATCCGCTTGTTTAAAGCGACTTATTGTGTGGCCCGAACAACATACTTTAAAGCATTTTATACCGGAAGCTTTTAGATACAGATATTCCGACATCACACGCATAATAGACTGTTTGGAAATAGAAATTAAAAATCCGACTGATTCTTCGAATCAGTCTTTAACATGGTCAGAATACAAAGGCTGTAATACCGCGAAGTATCTAATCTCGCGTACAGCCGATGGATCGGTCGACTACGTTTCAACCGGTTACGGAATGAAAATAATGACCGACGGAGGGTTTAAAAATATTTCTGGGGCCTTGTATGCCGAGGGTCGCGAGCTTGCGAGGCCTCCCGGTGTCGTGACCGGCGCAAAACCCACCGCCGAAGAAGTTACGGAAAGCGAGAGAATAGCTGCATTGAGAATTCACGTAGAACGAGCGATAGGAAGAATACGAGAGTTCAAAATGTTGTTACCTCATGCTAGAATTGACAATCACCAAATACATACGATAGATAATCTAATTGTTATTGCTTCTGGCATCATTAACATTCATGATGCACTCATCAAAATGTAATATTTTTTTATATTGACATAGGTTTGAAGGCCTAAACTTGTAGTTATGCATTTTTATTCTGATTATTTTTCTTATATTTTTTCCATTGTTTACCTAAACTGTTTATTTTTTCTGACCCTGGTATCAGGGTACTTATAACCTGTACGTCATTATGTTTCTACACATGTTTTCAATAAAACCTTTTTTCATTCTAGACTTATAATCTGATATGTTATTGTATAGTTATTTTCTTTCTGTAAATGTACCTGTAGATACAAAGTACGTTATTTTCTCTCAAACCTGTTTTCATACTAGATGTGTAACCTGATATGTTATTGCACACTTATTATCTTTCTTTACACGTGCCTGTATATACAAAGTAAATTCTCTTCTCTCGAACCTGTTTTCATACTAGATGTGTAACCTGATATGTTATTGCATACTTATTATCTCTGTTTACACGTGCCTGTATATACAAAGTAAATTCTCTTCTCTCGAACCTGTTTTCATACTAGATGTGTAACCTGATATGTTATTGCATACTTATTATCTTTCTTTACACGTGCCTGTATATACAAAGTAAATTCTCTTCTCTCGAACCTGTTTTCATACTAGATGTGTAACCTGATATGTTATTGCATTCTTATTATCTTTCTTTACACGTGCCTGTATATATAAAGTAAATTCTCTTCTCTCGAACCTGTTTTCATACTAGATGTGTAACCTGATATGTTATTGCATACGTATTATCTTTCTTTACACGTGCCTGTATATACAAAGTAAATTCTCTTCTCTCGAACCTGTTTTCATACTAGATGTGTAACCTGATATGTTATTGCATACTTATTATCTTTCTTTACACGTGCCTGTATATACAAAGTAAATTCTCTTCTCTCGAACCTGTTTTCATACTAGATGTGTAACCTGATATGTTATTGCATTCTTATTATCTTTCTTTACACGTGCCTGTATATACAAAGTAAATTCTCTTCTCTCGAACCTGTTTTCATACTAGATGTGTAACCTGATATGTTATTGCATACTTATTATCTCTGTTTACACGTGCCTGTATATACAAAGTAAATTCTCTTCTCTCGAACCTGTTTTCATACTAGATGTGTAACCTGATATGTTATTGCATACGTATTATCTTTCTTTACACGTGCCTGTATATACAAAGTAAATTCTCTTCTCTCGAACCTGTTTTCATACTAGATGTGTAACCTGATATGTTATTGCATACTTATTATCTTTCTTTACACGTGCCTGTATATACAAAGTAAATTCTCTTCTCTCGAACCTGTTTTCATACTAGATGTGTAACCTGATATGTTATTGCATACTTATTATCTTTCTTTACACGTGCCTGTATATACAAAGTAAATTCTCTTCTCTCGAACCTGTTTTCATACTAGATGTGTAACCTGATATGTTATTGCATACGTATTATCTTTCTTTACACGTGCCTGTATATACAAAGTAAATTCTCTTCTCTCGAACCTGTTTTCATACTAGATGTGTAACCTGATATGTTATTGCATACTTATTATCTCTGTTTACACGTGCCTGTATATACAAAGTAAATTCTCTTCTCTCGAACCTGTTTTCATACTAGATGTGTAACCTGATATGTTATTGCATACTTATTATCTCTGTTTACACGTGCCTGTATATACAAAGTAAATTCTCTTCTCTCGAACCTGTTTTCATACTAGATGTGTAACCTGATATGTTATTGCATACTTATTATCTCTGTTTACACGTGCCTGTATATACAAAGTAAATTCTCTTCTCTCGAACCTGTTTTCATACTAGATGTGTAACCTGATATGTTATTGCATTCTTATTATCTTTCTTTACACGTGCCTGTATATACAAAGTAAATTCTCTTCTCTCGAACCTGTTTTCATACTAGATGTGTAACCTGATATGTTATTGCATACGTATTATCTTTCTTTACACGTGCCTGTATATACAAAGTAAATTCTCTTCTCTCGAACCTGTTTTCATACTAGATGTGTAACCTGATATGTTATTGCATACTTATTATCTTTCTTTACACTTGCCTGTATATACAAAGTAAATTCTCTTCTCTCGAACCTGTTTTCATACTAGATGTGTAACCTGATATGTTATTGCATACTTATTATCTTTCTTTACACGTGCCTGTATATACAAAGTAAATTCTCTTCTCTCGAACCTGTTTTCATACTAGATGTGTAACCTGATATGTTATTGCATTCTTATTATCTTTCTTTACACGTGCCTGTATATATAAAGTAAATTCTCTTCTCTCGAACCTGTTTTCATACTAGATGTGTAACCTGATATGTTATTGCATACGTATTATCTTTCTTTACACGTGCCTGTATATACAAAGTAAATTCTCTTCTCTCGAACCTGTTTTCATACTAGATGTGTAACCTGATATGTTATTGCATACTTATTATCTTTCTTTACACGTGCCTGTATATACAAAGTAAATTCTCTTCTCTCGAACCTGTTTTCATACTAGATGTGTAACCTGATATGTTATTGCATTCTTATTATCTTTCTTTACACGTGCCTGTATATACAAAGTAAATTCTCTTCTCTCGAACCTGTTTTCATACTAGATGTGTAACCTGATATGTTATTGCATACTTATTATCTTTCTTTACACGTGCCTGTATATACAAAGTAAATTCTCTTCTCTCGAACCTGTTTTCATACTAGATGTGTAACCTGATATGTTATTGCATACTTATTATCTTTCTTTACACGTGCCTGTATATACAAAGTAAATTCTCTTCTCTCGAACCTGTTTTCATACTAGATGTGTAACCTGATATGTTATTGCATACGTATTATCTTTCTTTACACGTGCCTGTATATACAAAGTAAATTCTCTTCTCTCGAACCTGTTTTCATACTAGATGTGTAACCTGATATGTTATTGCATACTTATTATCTTTCTTTACACGTGCCTGTATATACAAAGTAAATTCTCTTCTCTCGAACCTGTTTTCATACTAGATGTGTAACCTGATATGTTATTGCATACTTATTATCTTTCTTTACACGTGCCTGTATATACAAAGTAAATTCTCTTCTCTCGAACCTGTTTTCATACTAGATGTGTAACCTGATATGTTATTGCATACATATTATCTCTGTTTACACGTGCCTGTATATACAAAGTAAATTCTCTTCTCTCGAACCTGTTTTCATACTAGATGTGTAACCTGATATGTTATTGCATACTTATTATCTCTGTTTACACGTGCCTGTATATACAAAGTAAATTCTCTTCTCTCGAACCTGTTTTCATACTAGATGTGTAACCTGATATGTTATTGCATACGTATTATCTTTCTTTACACGTGCCTGTATATACAAAGTAAATTCTCTTCTCTCGAACCTGTTTTCATACTAGATGTGTAACCTGATATGTTATTGCATACTTATTATCTCTGTTTACACGTGCCTGTATATACAAAGTAAATTCTCTTCTCTCGAACCTGTTTTCATACTAGATGTGTAACCTGATATGTTATTGCATACGTATTATCTTTCTTTACACGTGCCTGTATATACAAAGTAAATTCTCTTCTCTCGAACCTGTTTTCATACTAGATGTGTAACCTGATATGTTATTGCATACTTATTATCTTTCTTTACACGTGCCTGTATATACAAAGTAAATTCTCTTCTCTCGAACCTGTTTTCATACTAGATGTGTAACCTGATATGTTATTGCATACGTATTATCTTTCTTTACACGTGCCTGTATATACAAAGTAAATTCTCTTCTCTCGAACCTGTTTTCATACTAGATGTGTAACCTGATATGTTATTGCATACTTATTATCTTTCTTTACACGTGCCTGTATATACAAAGTAAATTCTCTTCTCTCGAACCTGTTTTCATACTAGATGTGTAACCTGATATGTTATTGCATACTTATTATCTTTCTTTACACGTGCCTGTATATACAAAGTAAATTCTCTTCTCTCGAACCTGTTTTCATACTAGATGTGTAACCTGATATGTTATTGCATACTTATTATCTTTCTTTACACGTGCCTGTATATACAAAGTAAATTCTCTTCTCTCGAACCTGTTTTCATACTAGATGTGTAACCTGATATGTTATTGCATACGTATTATCTTTCTTTACACGTGCCTGTATATACAAAGTAAATTCTCTTCTCTCGAACCTGTTTTCATACTAGATGTGTAACCTGATATGTTATTGCATACGTATTATCTTTCTTTACACGTGCCTGTATATACAAAGTAAATTCTCTTCTCTCGAACCTGTTTTCATACTAGATGTGTAACCTGATATGTTATTGCATACTTATTATCTTTCTTTACACTTGCCTGTATATACAAAGTAAATTCTCTTCTCTCGAACCTGTTTTCATACTAGATGTGTAACCTGATATGTTATTGCATACGTATTATCTTTCTTTACACTTGCCTGTATATACAAAGTAAATTCTCTTCTCTCGAACCTGTTTTCATACTAGATGTGTAACCTGATATGTTATTGCATACGTATTATCTTTCTTTACACGTGCCTGTATATACAAAGTAAATTCTCTTCTCTCGAACCTGTTTTCATACTAGATGTGTAACCTGATATGTTATTGCATACTTATTATCTCTGTTTACACGTGCCTGTATATACAAAGTAAATTCTCTTCTCTCGAACCTGTTTTCATACTAGATGTGTAACCTGATATGTTATTGCATACTTATTATCTCTGTTTACACGTGCCTGTATATACAAAGTAAATTCTCTTCTCTCGAACCTGTTTTCATACTAGATGTGTAACCTGATATGTTATTGCATACTTATTATCTCTGTTTACACGTGCCTGTATATACAAAGTAAATTCTCTTCTCTCGAACCTGTTTTCATACTAGATGTGTAACCTGATATGTTATTGCATACGTATTATCTTTCTTTACACGTGCCTGTATATACAAAGTAAATTCTCTTCTCTCGAACCTGTTTTCATACTAGATGTGTAACCTGATATGTTATTGCATACGTATTATCTTTCTTTACACGTGCCTGTATATACAAAGTAAATTCTCTTCTCTCGAACCTGTTTTCATACTAGATGTGTAACCTGATATGTTATTGCATACTTATTATCTTTCTTTACACTTGCCTGTATATACAAAGTAAATTCTCTTCTCTCGAACCTGTTTTCATACTAGATGTGTAACCTGATATGTTATTGCATACTTATTATCTTTCTTTACACGTGCCTGTATATACAAAGTAAATTCTCTTCTCTCGAACCTGTTTTCATACTAGATGTGTAACCTGATATGTTATTGCATTCTTATTATCTTTCTTTACACGTGCCTGTATATATAAAGTAAATTCTCTTCTCTCGAACCTGTTTTCATACTAGATGTGTAACCTGATATGTTATTGCATACGTATTATCTTTCTTTACACGTGCCTGTATATACAAAGTAAATTCTCTTCTCTCGAACCTGTTTTCATACTAGATGTGTAACCTGATATGTTATTGCATACTTATTATCTTTCTTTACACGTGCCTGTATATACAAAGTAAATTCTCTTCTCTCGAACCTGTTTTCATACTAGATGTGTAACCTGATATGTTATTGCATTCTTATTATCTTTCTTTACACGTGCCTGTATATACAAAGTAAATTCTCTTCTCTCGAACCTGTTTTCATACTAGATGTGTAACCTGATATGTTATTGCATACTTATTATCTTTCTTTACACGTGCCTGTATATACAAAGTAAATTCTCTTCTCTCGAACCTGTTTTCATACTAGATGTGTAACCTGATATGTTATTGCATACTTATTATCTTTCTTTACACGTGCCTGTATATACAAAGTAAATTCTCTTCTCTCGAACCTGTTTTCATACTAGATGTGTAACCTGATATGTTATTGCATACGTATTATCTTTCTTTACACGTGCCTGTATATACAAAGTAAATTCTCTTCTCTCGAACCTGTTTTCATACTAGATGTGTAACCTGATATGTTATTGCATACTTATTATCTTTCTTTACACGTGCCTGTATATACAAAGTAAATTCTCTTCTCTCGAACCTGTTTTCATACTAGATGTGTAACCTGATATGTTATTGCATACTTATTATCTTTCTTTACACGTGCCTGTATATACAAAGTAAATTCTCTTCTCTCGAACCTGTTTTCATACTAGATGTGTAACCTGATATGTTATTGCATACTTATTATCTTTCTTTACACGTGCCTGTATATACAAAGTAAATTCTCTTCTCTCGAACCTGTTTTCATACTAGATGTGTAACCTGATATGTTATTGCATACTTATTATCTTTCTTTACACGTGCCTGTATATACAAAGTAAATTCTCTTCTCTCGAACCTGTTTTCATACTAGATGTGTAACCTGATATGTTATTGCATACTTATTATCTTTCTTTACACGTGCCTGTATATACAAAGTAAATTCTCTTCTCTCGAACCTGTTTTCATACTAGATGTGTAACCTGATATGTTATTGCATACTTATTATCTTTCTTTACACGTGCCTGTATATACAAAGTAAATTCTCTTCTCTCGAACCTGTTTTCATACTAGATGTGTAACCTGATATGTTATTGCATACTTATTATCTTTCTTTACACGTGCCTGTATATACAAAGTAAATTCTCTTCTCTCGAACCTGTTTTCATACTAGATGTGTAACCTGATATGTTATTGCATACTTATTATCTTTCTTTACACGTGCCTGTATATACAAAGTAAATTCTCTTCTCTCGAACCTGTTTTCATACTAGATGTGTAACCTGATATGTTATTGCATACTTATTATCTTTCTTTACACGTGCCTGTATATACAAAGTAAATTCTCTTCTCTCGAACCTGTTTTCATACTAGATGTGTAACCTGATATGTTATTGCATACTTATTATCTTTCTTTACACGTGCCTGTATATACAAAGTAAATTCTCTTCTCTCGAACCTGTTTTCATACTAGATGTGTAACCTGATATGTTATTGCATACTTATTATCTTTCTTTACACGTGCCTGTATATACAAAGTAAATTCTCTTCTCTCGAACCTGTTTTCATACTAGATGTGTAACCTGATATGTTATTGCATACTTATTATCTTTCTTTACACGTGCCTGTATATACAAAGTAAATTCTCTTCTCTCGAACCTGTTTTCATACTAGATGTGTAACCTGATATGTTATTGCATACTTATTATCTTTCTTTACACGTGCCTGTATATACAAAGTAAATTCTCTTCTCTCGAACCTGTTTTCATACTAGATGTGTAACCTGATATGTTATTGCATACTTATTATCTTTCTTTACACGTGCCTGTATATACAAAGTAAATTCTCTTCTCTCGAACCTGTTTTCATACTAGATGTGTAACCTGATATGTTATTGCATACTTATTATCTTTCTTTACACGTGCCTGTATATACAAAGTAAATTCTCTTCTCTCGAACCTGTTTTCATACTAGATGTGTAACCTGATATGTTATTGCATACTTATTATCTTTCTTTACACGTGCCTGTATATACAAAGTAAATTCTCTTCTCTCGAACCTGTTTTCATACTAGATGTGTAACCTGATATGTTATTGCATACTTATTATCTTTCTTTACACGTGCCTGTATATACAAAGTAAATTCTCTTCTCTCGAACCTGTTTTCATACTAGATGTGTAACCTGATATGTTATTGCATACTTATTATCTTTCTTTACACGTGCCTGTATATACAAAGTAAATTCTCTTCTCTCGAACCTGTTTTCATACTAGATGTGTAACCTGATATGTTATTGCATACTTATTATCTTTCTTTACACGTGCCTGTATATACAAAGTAAATTCTCTTCTCTCGAACCTGTTTTCATACTAGATGTGTAACCTGATATGTTATTGCATACTTATTATCTTTCTTTACACGTGCCTGTATATACAAAGTAAATTCTCTTCTCTCGAACCTGTTTTCATACTAGATGTGTAACCTGATATGTTATTGCATACTTATTATCTTTCTTTACACGTGCCTGTATATACAAAGTAAATTCTCTTCTCTCGAACCTGTTTTCATACTAGATGTGTAACCTGATATGTTATTGCATACTTATTATCTTTCTTTACACGTGCCTGTATATACAAAGTAAATTCTCTTCTCTCGAACCTGTTTTCATACTAGATGTGTAACCTGATATGTTATTGCATACTTATTATCTTTCTTTACACGTGCCTGTATATACAAAGTAAATTCTCTTCTCTCGAACCTGTTTTCATACTAGATGTGTAACCTGATATGTTATTGCATTCTTATTATCTTTCTTTACACGTGCCTGTATATACAAAGTAAATTCTCTTCTCTCGAACCTGTTTTCATACTAGATGTGTAACCTGATATGTTATTGCATACTTATTATCTTTCTTTACACGTGCCTGTATATACAAAGTAAATTCTCTTCTCTCGAACCTGTTTTCATACTAGATGTGTAACCTGATATGTTATTGCATACTTATTATCTTTCTTTACACGTGCCTGTATATACAAAGTAAATTCTCTTCTCTCGAACCTGTTTTCATACTAGATGTGTAACCTGATATGTTATTGCATACTTATTATCTTTCTTTACACGTGCCTGTATATACAAAGTAAATTCTCTTCTCTCGAACCTGTTTTCATACTAGATGTGTAACCTGATATGTTATTGCATTCTTATTATCTTTCTTTACACGTGCCTGTATATACAAAGTAAATTCTCTTCTCTCGAACCTGTTTTCATACTAGATGTGTAACCTGATATGTTATTGCATACTTATTATCTTTCTTTACACGTGCCTGTATATACAAAGTAAATTCTCTTCTCTCGAACCTGTTTTCATACTAGATGTGTAACCTGATATGTTATTGCATACTTATTATCTTTCTTTACACGTGCCTGTATATACAAAGTAAATTCTCTTCTCTCGAACCTGTTTTCATACTAGATGTGTAACCTGATATGTTATTGCATACGTATTATCTTTCTTTACACGTGCCTGTATATACAAAGTAAATTCTCTTCTCTCGAACCTGTTTTCATA